>NW_027466925.1:772500-872500 GCF_046128005.1 Genypterus blacodes
GAAGTCACAACAATCAAAACAAAGGGAAAACAAGTTGTGTGTTGTTGTGTTTGGAATGGTTTGGACCGTTCAGCTACCGAACAAACCCTTAGAATCAATCTTTAAAATAAACCAATCTCGAAAGTACACAGATTTACTTTCGTTTCCCCAAATAAAGGCCCAGCACAGTCACTTCTGCACTGACATCAGGGAGGAATCGAAAGAGTAAAACCAAAACCGTTTGTTTAAATAGCAAATGACGGAGGAGACGAGTTCAGTCGCAGCAGGTTGGTAAACACTAACCGCCGCTTCTCCCTGTGTTTTTTAATTTACCAATTTTCCTTCGACGCAATTAAGGATCAACAACTGTGGGCTCTCAGAGGCGATGAAACTAAATCTCAAAGCGTTGAAAGCGACGCAATTTGCCATTGCCTTCCTCGGGGGGGCAACAAAGGCCCGAATGCTTTGCAGAACCTTCAGCTTGATGAAACTCTTGAATTATCAGTTTATGTGGTTGTGCTGTGAAGTTGCTCCTACACGACATTTCAAAAGCCTTTAGAGCACAGAGAGACTCTCCAACTGTCTGCAACCTCCACTAATGAAGTCATAGGAAGGTAAGCAGCTCTTTGTTGCACTCTCAGATGTATGGAATCCTACAAAAAGGAGTTTATGTGCACCAGTCAGGTTAAAGTGTAAAGAAACACGCTGGGAATCCAGTATCTCAACCTGATATCAGTACCATAGTGTGTCAGCCTGAACCTGATGTCAACGCAGACGGACGCCATGAAAGACGCCTTGTGTATTCTTTATCGGCATGAAAGGATCCCGTGGCTCTGGCTCTCCTGCAGCGGCGTGTATCCTCGCACGGGGTGGAAGAGATAAGTCGCCTTCAGTCCAGCCCTGTCTTTTGTCTCCCGTTGTTTTGTTTACTTCCGCCGCGCACTGAGCTCGCAGGAAGCTGTGACTTGGCGGGTCAGTGCCATTAACGCGGCGTTAGACAGGCGCCGTGCAGCTGCTGGCTCTTTCCCACCTCCACTCACACTTTCCCACTTCTATTCCTGGCAATCAAATGACAACGATTTCATAGCTGTTGTCAGCAATTGTCGCTAATGCAACAGGAAAATGCATCTCAAAGGGGAATGTTTGACAGCTGAAATACAAGCATAACAGGGGAAGTAGAGGATCTATTTGAAGCATTTGCACAGAAAAACCACATTAATCCACTTCAACTCTCCTTGTCCTTGCTGCAGCACTACTGTGCCCACTGAGTGGACCCAGGCCTTCTTTAGATACTGGCTATTAAAGGCCGCCTACCAAAGTACATGCTCTTTTAGCGAATTTTGTTTTTGTAGTTCCGTTGGAGGCAAGTTGGTAATAAAGAATGCATGAACCTTTGGATGTATAAACTCTGACTATTTGTGGGATAACATCACGTTTTGACACTTTGATCATTTTCACAAACTCCCTACGATATTACATCACACACAACTTAAGATTCCTTACAATTGAACTTTGAACTTTGCACTGCACCAGCTGTATGAAATGACAAACAGCTGTGGTTAATCTGATCGATTCAGTCGTCCCTTCTCCTCTTCATCATGCTGGACGGAGACAGAACTGCACGGCAAATCTCAGTTTCATATCTGAGTCACCGAGGTCACAGGAACTGATACTGGGAAAAGGGACCGAGTGGGCCAAGAGTGAACCCAGAGCCAAAGCCTTGCCGCCTCCGCTGCTATAAAAATGTCTGCAGCAGAGACTGTGTGTGTGCCGAAGCACCGCACGGACTGACAGGAAGCGATGACTTAAAGAGGAAGTCTGTGTTACAAGTTGGATGACTGATTTGCTAAACTATTCTATTCCAAGCCAACCTGTAGTACTTGAAACGACAATGTACTTGTTTGATGGTGGTGTTGATATTTGCTTTAGTTTGTGAGTGTTTTCCATGGTAGGTTTTGGGAAAGACGTCACGTCAAAGCGATGCAGTCCCTCGTTGAGTCGCCGCTCGTTGGCCTGAGAGTCAAAGTTGTGTCCCAAGTAGGCAAATTTCTGACCAAAACCGTGTTTTTGCCTCGATACGTGTGTTTCTTCGCCGTATATCTGAACCATGTGTGAATGCTCCAAAGTTTGAAGCCTTTTCCTCTTCGACTTGCGGCCACACAGACACAGAAACACAAATCTATCCCTCCAGCAACTGCTGGGATGCGTGGTTGGCTCGTTGCTGCGCTACAAGTGACGCCTACACCAGCAGAAAGCTCCTTTTTAACGCCGGTTTGTGTGCATCATCTACACTGCGAGGCGTCGCATAGGAATTCTGCTTTACGAATGCATCTGCAGAGAAGCATGAATGTAGCGTGTGTGTGTGTGTGTGTTTAGCATGTTTTTATGCAGAGTAGAGTCTGTAGAGTTCATGGACGGACGGATGCAGAGCAGGGGGGTGTTGCCTGCCTCAACACAGCTGTGGAAGTGTTTCATGGCCCGATCTGTCCGACTGGCAGCGTTCCACACTGGCTACAATAATGGATGGAATCTTAAAGTGGCTGAACACACACACACACAGACACACACAGAGGGACACAAACACACAGCGAAGACAGAAAGAAGTACACACATGCACGAAAGCGGATATGTACAAATTCACGCTAACTTTCTCTTGATCTCACTCTTGCATGGTGTAGACACATGCAAACACACACACACACACAATTTCATTTGGGCTGTTCCCCTTGGGCCTCGTGCATAATCGACTCCAGTCCAAATGAAACGCCTCAGTGGGTCTGAGTGGATTTGATTCGAGTTGATTCGATTGAGGGGGAGAGAGATTACTGTTACGCAGCGTGTGTGTCTGTTTGCGTGTGTGTGTGTGTGTGTTTGGGTGCATGGAATATCCTATTAGAGGTGTCCTGGACGTGTCTGCCCGTCTCTCTGTCCACGTGCATCACTCAGTTTTCCACTCTTTGTTCCCTGAATGGATTATTGAGGCAGAAACGTTCACAAACTGGGCATTTTATTTAACTAACGTATAGATACTTTGTGTATATATTGTGTGTGTGTGTGTATATATACATATATTGTGTATGTAACCCATTTTCAGCTCATGCTTCACTGTGTTTGCTGAGGGAAATGTATTGTGAGTTTCCCCACGTTTGGCCACTACACATTGTTATGTTATTTATTAGTAAACCTAATTGTCATTGTATTGTGTGTAAATATCTGAAACAAATGAAGGAAATAAGTGTAAAATGTGTATGTATGTCTTTGGTAAACAGCTCTGATGCCTAAAACATCATAAACATTGAGTAAGATGAAGTGAAGCCTTCAAGTGTGTGTGCGTGTGTGTGTGTGTGTGTGTGTGTGTGTGTGAGAGACGAAGAGATGCAGCTAACTTTTAGGACAGTTTTGTTTTTGTTTTTGTCAATATGACAGACGAGGACTCTAGCGGTACACAGCAGGGGCTCTGGTGTGTACTTCGTCATCTGCTTGTGTGTGTGTGCGTGTTTGTGTGTGTGTGTGTATATGTGTGTGTGTGTGCGTGGGTGGGAAGCGCGGGTCTTTAACAGTTGCTCTGATGAGCCATAAGTGCCTTGATGAGACACTTTTAGTTGCGGTGATTCAGAGTTTTCTTCTACAAGTTGGAGACCAAATGTTGCTTTCACGCACTCCATTGGCCAAACAGGTTTGAGCAGGTTTCACTGTGGTGTTTTGGCCAGCGCGCCCACGCAGTGTGTCATTGTTAGACACCAATGTGTTCCTAAAACCAAGAGCAACCAGCGCCACAAAGTAAGCAAGTACATTTATAAATACTTTGCCTCAGCTCTAATGTGAAATATGTGCACGTGTTTACATTTTGTGCTGCTTTCCGCCACATTTCAGAGGAGAAAAATGTGCTTTTGACTCCATTACTTTAACCTGATGGCTGTACTGTAAAAACTGTGTATCTCAGTCTTGTTGTACCTCAAGGACGTTTAGCATCATTATTGGTAATTGTGATATTATGTACCTATATTTGCATACATCTGTACCGTGTCCATCAGAGACAAAAGGAGGAATTAAAATAGCAATGTGCGTGCGTGCGTGCGTGCGTGCGTGCGTGCGTGCGTGCGTGCGTGCGTGCGTGCGTGCGTGCGTGCGTGCGTGCGTGCGTGCGTGCGTGCGTGCGTGCGTGCGTGCGTGCGTGTTCAGGATAGGAGTGGTTTTGTGTGTTTGGTTGAGTAAGGAATCAGGTTAACCTCTTCACACACACTTTCTTTCACTTCTCCTCAAATTGATGGTGTGTGTGTGTGTGTGTGTGTGTGTGTGTGTGTGTGTGTGTGTGTGTGTATGTTATGTAACCCTCTGGGGACCCATCTACCCACCTTGTGCTCGGGGTGTTGCACTATGCTGCACTAATGCACTGTGCCATTACAGAACCATCCATTTACGTGGGCACTGTTCAGTTTTTTGTTTTAGGAGAAAGTAAATCCAAAGGGCAAAAAGCAGCCTGCAAGCTACGTATTTCTTTTTATTTAGGTTAAATCTTCATGTGAGAGCTCATGTGAGAGCTTTTGGGAGTGTGTGTGTGTGTGTGTGTGTGTGTGTGTGTGTGTGTGTGTGTGTGTGTGTGTGTGTGTGTGTTTTATTTTTGGTATATCGTCGTAAAGATTTGTTTTTTTGTCCTAGTTTTTGTGATTTACCCAAACATTTTTGGCGACTAGAGACCAAAAAACGGAAAAACAAATGGACGGTCCCTTATTATGATCTCATTTATTCCTTACAGCTTCATCTATTGTCCTGTATATACTTTCTGCAGACACAGAGCAACCTTATCCCCCCCTGGAATCAGGCACAATAGAATCAGAAGTAGCCAGAGGTATAGTGCTGTTTGATTGGCTGCTAGTCTACATGACATTGATAATCGCTGCGGATCAATGAGATCAGAAGGAAGATCAAACAAAAGTCAGTTATTGTCAACAAAGAATGTGCACAGCTTAAGTGAAATGAAGCAGAAAAATATTGGAATTCGATTGTAAAAGCACTCACCTTTGACATGATAACAACAAGAGATGATTTAGGAATAACATCTTACCTAACCTGAGCCAAGAGAAATCATCTAAACACTGTCATTTTGTCAAAACGTGAAAATTAAAGACAAAAAAGAAAATTGCCCCTTTCTCTGATGAAGAAGACGGAGCAAGGATGAGCTATAAAGCAAATGGATTTATAACGGCTGCATCGCACAAGCAGTAACTTAATCCGAACAATCAGACTTTACACTCCAGCGGCACTGATAATTACCATAAAGCAAGAGGAGCTGTGCAGCGTCGGTTGCTATGCCGAGTCTGTGTGGTAACCAAGGAGCCAATTGGCAAGTCTCTCATTTATATTCCAATTCTGATGCAAGTACTCGCTGTTTCAACTCAACACAGGGTTTTTGATGAGGTACTTCATTGTTACTGTTAAGTATTGAAGTCGTGATTTATATAAGTGATAAGCTGAAGGACTCTGAAACTTCTGACACTTCAAAAGTCAAATATCTTAACTACTTTTGGATGTTTTGCCATCAAATTTGGTGCTGCGGTCCCCAGAGGATGAACCCTGGTGAGCATCCTGGCACAAACACTGTAATGGCTTCGTGGTGGCAGATGGCCTGAACTCTTGTTGCTGTGCGTCTCTTTGATCTCTATAACGTACTGCAGTTATTGCAATTTTACAAACTTTTCGGGGGGGAAATTGCAGTAGGTTGCTGATGTTGCGTCTTTTTTGTAAGTTGTAAGCATTTTAAGGATGTTTGGTGTTCACTTGTGAGGTCTGTTTAGGCTTTTATTCTTCAACAGACATATAGAAATACATCTAATTGGTAAATATGCTTTGATTGACCCAAAAAATAGTGTCTAAAGTTTTCCAGTCTGATTCATGAGGCGGCGGCGGTGAGAGGTCTCGCATCGTCTCCTTCCCTGTTCCCTGCGTCCTTAATCCACTAATGGGACTGCAGGGAGAAGACGGCAACCGGAGAGATGGATGTGGGCTGGGTCACATTTGTGTCTGTGGCTGAAGAAAGTGTGTGTGTGTGTGTGTGTGTGTGTGTGTGTGTGTGTGTGTGTGTGTGTGTGTGTGTGTGTGTGTGTGTGTGTGTGTGTGTGTGTGTGTGTGTGTTTGTGTGAGTCAGAGAGGGGTTAATGGCTCCAATATAACCAGCCTTACTCTAAAGTCCCTGAACAGTAGACGCTGTGTCCCTGTTAGTGAAGGCGAAAGGCACGCTGCCATTAAGGCTTGCCTCTTCGTGTGTGTGTGTGTGTGTGTGTGTGTGTGTGTGTGTGTCAGCTCTCCCCTCAAGCCTCGCTCAGCTGATGTTTAACTGACGATGACTCAGACCACACCCTCGCTTTCCTCCCGATCGTCCTCCTGTGCTTGCTTTTCCTCTTCCACTTCCTCTTCCTCCTCAGCCTCTGTGTCTGAGATACATGTCCTGCAAATGTATCTAACTATCTATCTGGATGCAGATTAATAAATGACACACACACACATACACACATATCAGGTCACATTTAGAGGTTGTTTTGGCTTCCTACATTCATCTCCGCTCTTCATCTTCCTTCCTTCGGTCTTCTCCTCACCTTAAACCTTGTGTTGTTTTGCGTGATGTTGTGTTTTTGCATAGATGGAAATGTGTGAGCTGATGTAAGCGTGGGCGCTCTGGCCTGTGTGTGTGTGTGTTTGTTGAGTGTGAGTGTGTGTGCTGCAGCTGTGGCTCCTGTCCGCCGTGCGAGGCGAGGTTATGGCATCCTGTTCCTCTTCCTCGCTGCCTTGCCGCTTAGAGCTGAGCCAGTCTCAGTGGTGTGTGTGCATGTGCGTGCTTCTGTGCATGTCTGTGTGTGTGTGTGTGTTTGTTACAGAGTTACACAGCCTCATTATCACTGCATCCGGACCATGGCCTTCTGTGTACCATCCTGTGTGTGTGTCTGTGTGTGTCTCTGTGTGTACGTGTTTGTGTACGGATTTGTAATTATATGAGCTGATTTGAAATGATTTTATTTGACATATTTGACTCAACAGTGTGTGTGTGTGTGTGTGTGTGTGTGTGTGTGTGTGTGTGTGTGTGTGTGTGTGTGTGTGTGTGTGTGTGTGTGTGACCAAATGACCAAATATCCATTAATGAGAAGAAATGTGTCCTGGGCAGGGCATGATGAAGTAAGACTAAAAGTTTCCTCACAAGAAAGGAAAATAGGAAACAAAACCAAGCAGGGAGGAAGCAAATGCAAAAGGAATTGAAGGAAGAAATAGGGAAGTGTGGGAAGTTGGGGGGGAAAAGAAAAAGAGGATGTCAGGCAATAGGGAAAGAGGGGATGAGAGAAGGAAGAAGTGAAGAATAGAATAAGTGAGGGAAAGAGGATGGAATGGAAGAGGGAAGGATGAAGCAATAAAGAAAGGAGGAAAAAAGGAAAGTAAGGGAATGAAGGCAACAGGAAGGAAGGAACCAAAGAGGAATTAAGGGAAGGAAGGAGAAGGGAGGAAGGAAGTACAGCTGGAAGTCTCCCAACATGGAAATACTCGAGCGAAATACCAGAACCTGAATGTTTCTCCCATACTTGACTGTCAGTACTTCAGTATGGAGGAGGCGTCGACGCTGCACACGCTCGTGAAACATCAGCGAGCCACAACGTGCAACGTCCAAACGGCATGTTCACACACTGATAACGGCTTGTAGCGAGGCGACACACACACCTTCACACTGCGCCGACATGTGGGAGAACGACAAAGAGGGCAAGGCAATGAAACAAACAAATAAACAAACAAACCTTCTCCTGTCTCCATAAGGACTTTGATTTGATTCTATATATTGACTTTATTTAACTTTAACAAGTTGGACTGTTTTTGTTTTATTTCTGGAAAATTCTGGTTTCCATCAGCTAAAAAGTACTCTACTAATATTCATTTTTAATCATTAATGTGTTTGTTCACGTAAAAGAGGCGTGAACGGAAAGGCACGATTAACAAGTTCGAGAGAGTGAGAGAGAGAGAGAGAAGGAGGGAAGGAGGGAAGTAAAGGTGTCAAGAGTGTGAGGAAAGAAGATGAGAGGTGTCCGTTTGATTTTTGTTTGTTTTGCTTGGTTGCAGGCCGCAAATGTCGCGTAAACAAACATCCAACAACCTGCTGTTCTTACCCCCTGCTGCTTTTAGGTGTCAGCGAGAAGATAAAACGCAAAATGTAAGGGCCCTTGATGTCACTTAGCTCTTCTTCACGTGAACTTTAACCCCTTGAGGTAATGAGATACCTGCTCCTCCATCTGGCTCTCATCCCTCCTACTAGGAAGCGGCTCATAAACGCGTCCTCAAAACGGAAATGTAACTTCGTCCCTCTTTCATCTTTTCCTCCCACTTCTCTTTTGAATTCTGTGCTCTTTTGACTTTTTTGCTTTTTGTTCTGTGCTCCAATCCAGCCCTGGACAGAATGTGATTACGTCCAGCTTGAGACCTTTTACACACATAAGAATTGGTGAAATCCATTTCCTCTTTCGATGATGTCATTTGCATTTTACCTCAAACTCTTACTCAACGTTTGAGGTTTGATTTCCGTCTGGCTCGATTTTAGCTGTGATGATTTGCCATTTAATATCCTCTCACACCGCGGTAATTTCCCTGCAGGTCACAGCGAACAAACGCATCTGAGATTAGTGCAATTTAGCGTGATGGCGCCTAATTTACTCCTTTGTTAAATGTCAGACGAGGTCGCAGGGGGGTGTTAGTCATACGTGCGGTGGATGTGACAGGGCGGGTGGAGTTTAAATATAGATGCACTTGATGAGCCATTGACACATTGGTGTAGAGTTTAAACGTTTGCTTTTGAAAGAGCCTTTTCATGGAATCACAATTGCACCAAAAAGCTAAACGTTTGAGATTATGCCTCAAAATGTTGCAATTCACTAAAAATCTTGTTAATTGTTTATGTGGATCGTTTTGCTCGTCAGCTTCTTATGGCTTTCACACTTTGCCCACCGCTCCAAGTGCCTGCGGCGTGGTGCGACGTCGCCGAGGTATTTTTGACTCGTCGCACAGCAGGACGTCAGCCGCCAATGGCGTCAACTCGCAATTTCAACCTTTATGTGCCGGAAACTCTTGATGTCTCTACTGCTCAGAGATCATAACTCAAACTCTCTCATCCCGTCTCCAACGCCCCCCTTCCTCATCCTCTCTCCACTCAGAGGCAGAGAGATATTTTTATTTCAGAAATCACCGCGCCACAGTTTGACAACCATTGCACTACATCATCGGCAAAGTCGATAACGTTGCAGACTAATAGAATAGAACAGAGAGCATAAAGTACATGTTTGTGATTATTCGTCATCAGGATTAATGTCAGGTAATCCACTGTAAACATAAGTGCATGAATGCGCCACGAAAATCTGTGTTTTATGCAAGCGTACACACACCAACACAAACACACACACATCCATGGAACATCTGGCGTGGAGTTTCTGTGCTGAAAACAGTGAATTAGCTTACAAGTGAAGCGTGAAGGTTCATTATCTTAATGAGGTACACATTCCA
Organism: Genypterus blacodes; assembly: GCF_046128005.1. Taxonomy (NCBI): domain Eukaryota; kingdom Metazoa; phylum Chordata; class Actinopteri; order Ophidiiformes; family Ophidiidae; genus Genypterus; species Genypterus blacodes. The sequence goes on from NW_027466925.1 coordinate 782,005, forward strand.
GAGCTGCTGATGTGCAGTTTGATTACATCTGTCTGAGTTCTGTTGGTGTGTGAGCTGGACGTTCTGTTTCCCAGGTACATAAACTTTTATTACGTAACACCGTGCATAAGATGTGTTCAGGTGCAAATTTCTTTTAGGCTTCAAGAACAAACGTTTGAATTGATTTGTACAAGTTTGACAAGTTTGTCTCATTGTTCTTTCAGCAAAATCTGATCATTTTACTTACTTACATTTTGAAAATACATTTATTCTTTTTATATATTTTTCTATACTTTTTATATTCAATATTTTACATTTACACATCAATATGTCAGAAAATCTGGAAGGGAAAAATAAGATAGATAAATAGAAATAAAAATGAATTTTAAAAAAATTACACAAATAGAAATGATAAATAAATAGATATGATATAGATACAATGTATGGATTCTGTGGAGGATTGACTTCGAGTGTCGCCTACCAGAATTCCTATCATGAAGCTATCATGGCGTCATTGACATTGACGGCAACATCGGAAATAACGCAGCCTTTCTTTGCTGCTGGACGAGTCTCATTGACCGCTGGAGCGTTGAGGGGTCATTATGTCTAAATTGGTAAGATAATGGCTCAGGTAATGGCGGTCCAGTTAGCAGCAGGACTTGAAAATCAATGTGATTTTCTGATAATGGATAATCCGTTCTGTGCTGCAGGTCTGATGAACGGCACATTTAGTCTGATGGTTGTCCACAGTGTCCCTGATGAAGCAGACGGGTACAGAAATGATGGATGCGCACGTGTGCATGTGTGACGGCTGCTTTTAGCGTTTATCTATACGTGTACGGGTGCTGTGGTGTTAGTTTGTCAAAGTTAACATCAAGTCTGAGAGCATTTCAGTCAAAAGTTAGTTGGATGACGTCGTTTCTGCTTTCATGAGAGGAAGTGCAATGGACCAAAGCACACCATGTGTGTGTATAGCCGACACTATGGACACTATGTCACTCTGACCTTGGCCCAAATCCTGCAACCTATTCGACTCATCCGTTCATCTCCTCCTCCAATCCCTCCATTGGATTGTTGCTATGCTTTTCTCTCTCTCGCACTCATTTCTTGGCGTTAAAACAGATGAAAAACGAGGCGGCTAGTTGTCATGACATATATATAAAAAAAAGCAGAATGACAGTATGGTAATAAGTGAATACGCCGTGTACGTTTTGAAGTACTGGTCAGTGGACCAACCTTCACCTTCCTAGTTACTGTTTAGTAAAGCTAGTGTGTGAGAGAGAGAGAGAGAGAGAGAGAGAGAGAGAGAGTGTATAGTGCTGAAGGGATTACTGATTCCAGCTGCTGCGTTTCTTCTCCTCCTACATCCTCACCCCCTCCCCCCCCCTTCACCCTTCAGCTGTGGGGCCTGGAAGCGTGTCCGTAGCGACAGGACAGGAAGTAAAACTTTGCACAGTGATGTCCCCATGGCAGCATGGACAAAAACAGGCGGCGTTTCTCCTCCATTCAAGCCCTCGCAAGGCCTCAAACGTACTAAAGTGCATTTTCTGTATTGATTTGACTCCGATTTGTCTTTCGTCGTCTGTCTCTCTAACGTTCTGAGACCCGAGTTAGACAAGGAACCGCAGGGTTTTGGGAATGGACTCAAACTTCAGTATTTAAGTGATCTGACTGTGTTTCGCCCACACAACAGGCCCGTACTCTCCAGCACACCATTTGTTTTATTTATTTATTGGCAGTAATACTCTTCTACTTGCAGCCAACTACCAGCATCTCATAAGAAAAGTGTGTGTGTGTGTGTGTGTGTGTGTGTGTGTGTGTGTGTGTGTGTGTGTGTGTGTGTGTGTGTGTGTGTGTGTGTGTGTGTGTCCAACTGGATGAACAGCTGAATACGGAAATCTCCCCTGTGACCTTTGCCCTCTGCGCTTACACAGAACCTGAACTGCGCCCAAAAAATCAGCACATTTGCATGCAGGGCGCACACTTTGCCAACTGTGTGTGTGTGTGTGTGTGTGTGTGTGTGTCACTGGGGTGGATTGATTGTAGCCTCTGCCCACACACACTCCACAGGAACTTTGTTTTTCTATAACGTATTTCTATAACGGATGTTTGCAGGGAAGAAGGATGCGGGGTCTGATGTAATGCATGAACACACACACGTAATTTGAATTCATACAGTAAACAAGCGCGTTGAGCAGTAAGCACACACATTCATCTTCTAGTAACACTACTATACTGCAGTACTGATACTTTGTCACTTACATCGACTTTCATCTCGTCTCAGTATCTTCAGTTTTTACCGACTTTGAATATTTAAAATGAGAACAGTCATCCAAAATGGAGAGAAGTACTAAAACGAGACATTAAAGATAACAGTAAATGTTGTCTTTATTGCTTTTTTATTACTTGAAATGACGTTGGTTGGTCTGTGCTGTGATTTTTCAGCTCTTTTCCTTTCCCATTAGTTTGTTCTAGTCGTAGCAGCTGTGAGGAGATGCTGCTGCTTTGTTTTTTTCCAACCGTATTGCAGTTCCTCATTGCAAACAAAGCACTGATTGGTGTGTGTGAGTGTGTGTGTGTGTGTGTGTGTGTGTATGAGTGATTGCAGGTTTTCCAGGAGCAAAGATTTCAGGCAGATGCTTTGCCTTGAGAATCACACCTGTGTGTGTGTGCGTGTGTGTGTGTGTGTGTGTGTGTGTGTGTGTGTGTGTGTGTGTGTGTGTGTGTGTGTGTGTGTGTGTGTGTGTGTCTGCCGTGCCGCGTGGAATGCAGAATGAACCAGATGTTGGTGATGAGCAACACTCCGGAAACCCACTGTCCTTAAACAGCAGCAGGGGAGATGCCTAACCCTCATGCACACAACCTTGGACAAGCTCTCTCTCTCTCTCACACACACACATACTTGCAGACACACTCAAAATGCTGTAAATTTTAAGGACAAGCTGTAATGAACAGCACCCTGTCTCCTTTGTGACTCCCCTCTTTTCATCGCTCTTGAGAGTTAAATCATGTATTCCAGTGGTCTGTGTGTGTGTGTGTGTGTGTGTGTGTGTGTGTGTGTGTGTGTGTGTGTGTGTGTGTGTGTGTGTGTGTGTGTGTGTGTTGTTTTGTCTTTGAATGTGGGACAAGGTGTCGTTCTCTGTGCACGCTGAGTGACAAAAATGTAAGGTGTCGTCTCTTTAAGACCGCCCATCAAACCCTGATCTGATCTGATTGGCCACCTGTGGTGTTGTGCTCTTTCCCTCTATTTTGCTACTCTGCCCATGTTTGACAAAGCAAAAACGCTCCTTTAAAACGATTTACTAGCCCAAGCTGCGGATAAGCAGCGCTGAGTCTGACAAGCACTTTGTAATGAGTTTCAATCTGCTGCCTTCAGAATCCTCACTTAAGAGACGCAGAAGCAAAATCTGAGGCGCTCTTCTCTTTTGTTTCAATGTTAGCTTTCTCCATTAGAGCCTCTTCAAGGAGCACAGAGCTTCATCAGGCAGACTGAAGGTAATTTGAGTTATTTAAAGCTTTGATTGAACGAGGCGATGATGACGAATAGAAGAAGAATAGATAATAAAAGACAATAAATAAGTAGACATGAATAACCGGCTGTGAGAAGGTAGCGTAGCAACTGTAACCAGGCTCTGTGAAGTCTACCTGGGGGGTTCTTTCCAAAACCAAAAACGCAAGCAATAAATGCTAATGCACGACCTCATTGCCAGCTAAACCGATCCGAAATGCCAAACATCACCAGTGTGACGAAATGGTGGCGATTAAGCGATTAAAGTAGCTATCCCAACGCCATGCAGAGGATCACATGAAGAAGCAAAGCCCCCATGATGCATTTGGACACCGACAGTTTGTGAAGAGGAGGAGGAGCCTCCAATTGTGGCACGACGCTTAAAACCCGCCTCCTCCATGACGCACAACATCGACCTGAGATAACGCGACGTGGTAAATGCGTCGTCCAGCTGCGTCGGCTGGAAATCGCAGCTGTCGCCAACCGCGCTTACGGACGTTGTTCTTCGTTTATTCCAGAAACAAGCAGATTTGTACTGCTGGGTGAGGCGCGGGGACAGCACTTTATCAGAAACCAAAGACAGAGATAAAAAAAATGAAAGACATTAAAGTGACAGATTGTTAAGTAAGGACGCACGTGTGTGAATTAACGACACTATTTTTACACTCGGCAAATCTTCTTTTCCCTTCAGTGATAAATGGGCCATTGGCCTATATTCCCCGGCGCTTTGCTGCTTCTCCCCAGATTAGCGTTTCCTCTCTCCCTCCATCTCTCACTCTCTCTCCCTCTCTTCTCATTCATTCTTTCTCTCTCTCTCTTCCTGTCCTGATCAAACAATCCCAACCCCCACTTTTTTCCTTCCTTTTCCTCTGGTTGTCATTGTCTCGCTTTCCTTTTCTACCTCCCATCTGTTTTGCTCACCTCCCTCTCTCTCTCTCCCTCCCTCCCTCTCTCTCCCTCCCTCTCTCTCTCTATGTCTGGGCTTTTGCACTGATAAGCATTGGCAGTCCTCGCTGCCTCATTGGACACGGAGCATCCTTTCCTCTTCGTTGTCATCTCTACTTTCCTTTTCCCAGCGTGTCTCCTCTGTGCGAGGCCATCCCATAAGCCTATGCACATTATCGCTCTCTAACGCTCTCCCTCTCTCTGTCTCTCTCTCTCTATCCGTCTCTCTCTCTTTGTCATCCGGCCCCGTTGTGCAGCTGCCGGGGCGAGGGTTAATCCCATGCTCACGCCAGGAATCTCTTCCGAGCGGGGAAACTGCAGCATGGGCTGAAGGAGGGACGGGAACACAGATGGGATGGTTACACACACATGTTGGGTTTAAGGTCAAATATAGGCAGAAGGACCTTTGCCTGATGATGGCGCTGTGACTACCCACTTTGATATTTAACTTTCATAACCGTATAGCTTTTTGTCCGTAACTCATAGAATCTAAAATGTTTTGGGGCCTATGAGCATTCAAATATACTGTATAGGCCACGCCCATTTCTTATAAACTTGACTTGATTGTCAATACATTTTACATGTGGAATGTTTGAAAAATGCTGTATTGTTTTGGACTTTACTTTAAGGTTAAAACCAGATGGAAGAATACTAAACCATGTACTAAGGCCTAATAGGCAGATTTCGCATTTGCTATTAATTAATTCTCTTCGGTTTCTATTACCAGAAGCACATTGTGCCCTAGCCACTCGATGACATCATTTACCTTCACCTTTGCTGTGTTTTGCAGTGGAGAGCTTAATGTCTGTGTACGCGGGGACACAGAATCGCTAATCTGCTCTTTTTCATAAATCTGGTCGCTTCTCATTGAGAATCTGTGAAAACCGCTGAGCACCGAGTCGAAACACAACGGCAGACCTGCGAACGCGACAGAGAGGGAGAGGGAGGGAGAGAGAGAGAGAGAGAGAGAGAGAGAGATATGTCGCAACCTTTCAGTATTTTGATGGTTTCATTGCCTAAACAAGACAAATTTCTTGTTTGTGTTTGTGCGGACGCATGAATGTGTGTATGCTGAACTTGCAACCTGCATAAAGTCGGCATCATTTCTCTATCATTTAGCAAAATCTCTTGTCCACTGCCAGGCGTCCTACTAAGTCCTTCATCGTTAGCAAACACACTTAAGTCTCAGCTCGCCACCTTTATGGATAAAACATTTCTGAACCCATTTAATCTTTGGAGAGTGGCGATGATCTTTTTCAAAGTGATATTTACTGACCAGGACAGCGCACACGACCTCTCCAAAACCTCTCCAGACTGACGGAACGAGCACCGAGCAAGCACAGGCGAAGAATCAAAGGTGAAATCGCGGCCAACCGCTTGGCTGAGGACAAGAAGGGCGGCACGGCCGAGCACTAACAGCACGGCGCCGTTCTACAGCCCAGCGGGGGGGGGGGGCCACGACGGTAGGCTGTTATGCGGCGATATGCGGGGAGGGTCCGTCTGGGGCTGGACGGCGTCTCCTCTCCTGAAAACCCGCCCTGCTGCCCGTTGCATCGACTGCCCACTGTTTTTGGGGGAGAGAGGACAGAATTCTGTTCTTAAAAATGTGTGTGTATTTATGCAACTAATCAATTAACCCACTAATCAATTCGGAACATAAATTCAACACAGTAAATACAGTCTTTGATATGCGACGGCAGGAGAGGAAGCCAGGATGATGCGTTTAAGTGTTACATCAAATGCATCAAAGGGGTTTGTTAATGTATGGTATTACATCACGGGGAGATATCAGCACTCAGGGATCGTATGATAACTGTTACTTTTACTGCAGCCTGCCTCTGCATTAAACAGGGCGGTTAACCTCCTGCTCCTCCTCCACAATGCATCCTGGGAGAGAGAGTAAGGAGGAATGGAGAGAGAGACGGAGGCAGGCAGAAGAATACAAGTCGCTGCACGGGAAAGACAGAAGCATATTTTTGGAAAGCGTCGAGTTTGGTGAGATTTAAAGATGGCGAGTGGGTGTTTACTCCCACTCTCCTCCTCCTCGCTCTCTAGCCGAGCGACGTCAAAAAATACACCAAAGAAGAGGAGGAGGAGGAGGAGGGTCGGGAAGATAGAGGTACGTTTATTAAGGGGTTTAATGAAGGAGAGGATGAGGAAGTGCCAATAAAACCCTGAAGCAGAGCAGCCAAGAACATGAATGTCGGCATCGTGATGAGGGCGTTACGCTTTCAACGCCACGTGAGACACGTGTCCTCCCACCAGAGTGCCGTCAAGAAGGCGAGCTGTTTCAGAGTCTGTCGCCAATACGGGAGAAATAGAAACCTGTAAGATCATACGAATACTGAAAATGTGAAGGTTTTTCGGGCTTATCTAACCTGAACTTAAAACTATTATATAGATATAGTAATAGTCCTCGTTGCACGTGCAGTTTGAGTGCCAGAAACGCTCTACGATGGAATGATTGAATACTTTGTGGTCCAGCATTTGAGTGTGCGGTTGAATATGTGTTAACAGGACAACTCCATAAGTTATCGATGACTAGTTGGAACGTTATTCAATTTTTCGAACATCATAGACAACCACTCAGACTTTGTCCTGTGTTGACACAAGGTCACCACTGGATGTCAGTAGAGCGGATGAACGGTTCAGCGGGATTATTAAAGTCTAATGTAGACAAAAGTGGGTGTTTTATTTATGTGTTAGAGGGCAATCCTCCACCAAGGCCGAACATTAGTGCTCAAGAGTGTTTGGTTTAAAAGGATCATCAATATTATGGGAAATAAATCTTAACTGTCTGCCGGTTTCCTGTAATAAAAGACTTAGATAGAGGCGTCGGAAAATATGATAGACTGTGATGAAGACGAAGGTAAAGAAAGGAGGAGGAACAGACAAGAAATCAAAGGTAAAAGAGCGAGAGAAGAGGGGCAGGGGATCTCACACACAGACTCAGCTTATTACTCTTTCCCAATCTGCCAGAGATGCTTGAGCTCCGATCCCGCTGGTTCAGTTGCCATGGTAAAATCTAAGGATTGTCTCCATGCTGAGGTCCAAACACAGTTGGCCAGAGCTCTGTGTGTGTGTGTGTGTGTGTGTGTGTGTGTGTGTGTGTGTGTGTGTGTGTGTGTGTGTGTGTGTGTGTGTGTGTGTGTGTGTGTGTGTGTGTGTGTGTGTGTGTGTGTGTGTGTGTGTGTGGTATGAGTTTCTATTTAGGTGCTTCTTTGAATGTGTGTAGTTGAGAGAATGAGGCAGAGGAGAAGCAGTTGTATGTTTGTGTGTGTGGGTGTGTATGTGTGTATGTGTATGTGTGTGTGTGCGTGTGAGGGAGATTGATCATATGACTGTCACGACGCCACATTGAAGAGATCAGCACCCTCACATTGCCTCTTTATACTCGCTCATGTTCTTTTGTACATTTTCTGCTATTTTTGTGTCCGTTACATCACCGTCCCAATTATTGCAGCTACAGCAGACATTTTAGATAATCATGATTAATAATGCCAACATGAAAAAATGAATAGTTGTATAAACTAGAAATGTAATATATGGTGATGCATTCTTTACATTGAAATCCTCAATGGCTTTTATTCTGAAAGGGGAGGAGAAGGGTGCGAGGTGAGGAGCACGGGGAGGGGGGTTAGGGGGGTGTCTGCCCCGTCGCTAGGTAACAGTCTCCAGACTTAAAGGCAAAGCCAGGCCTGGTCTCCATGGCAACCTTATTAGTGTGGAGGGTGAATAGGAGTTTTGGTGGCAGCAGTTGTGGCATGCACACATATACATATATGTGTATATGTATGTATTTGTCTGTGTGTGTTTGTGTGTATTTGTGTGCGTTTGCATATGTACATGCAGGCTTGAGAGGTCTGAAGCTACACTCACACACACACACACTCACACACACACATATGTGCCCAACTGCAACAAAGAGAGGCACTCAGCAGGTTGAATAGCTGCTGAGTTTAAGTGGACAGAGAGCAGGGAAAGTACTCTGGAATATAAGGAGCATGATGGAAAACAAAAAAAATGTTTCTATCTGTGAAGGAGGACGTGGTGGGCGTGATCGTGTGCGTGAGAGAGAGAGAGAGAGAGAGAGAGGGAGGGAGAGAAAAGGTCACAGGTTAGAAGATGTGAACACGTAATGGCGTAGATGGGAAGAAAAGCAAAGCAGGTTTGCGCTAGACGGCACAAAAGATGAGTCCAAATTCGTCCAAAAGATGAGCTCTGAACTGTAAGTGGAATGCTGCATGGCATCCTCTGTGAGCAAACAAGGAGATGTGGGCTTTGCCGAAGAAGTGAATGCCCCTTGTCTGTCTTTACACCTCACACTGAGATACGCCTTTCTTATCCAGATGATGGGCTCACTCGTTAATGCAGGCCGTAAATGTGCAAGAAAGGTCAGATTTGGCTTTTTGCTGAAGTTTTAAGTAGAAATTTGTTTGAAGTTGAGTTTTAGCCACTAGGGGGCAGAAGAACTTACACATGTTCTCACACGCACACACACACGTCCATTCTTTACGTGCAGAATCACGCACATGCACAATGATCCTCATGCCCACCAACAGACACGCAATTAAAGTGGGACTTCAACGGCAAGCGGGCAGATGCAGACTTGCTCGCTCGGACAATCGTGATGCTCGCTTGCACACACACGAACGAGAGAGCTTGTTCACACACACACACGCACGCATGCACGCGCACACACACACACACACACACACACACACACACACACACACACACACACACACACACACACACACACACACACACACACACATACACACACACACACGCTGCAGAGACAGAGGAGCGAGCAGACAAAAGCACGCCTGTGTTCATGAGAATGTGAAGCACAGTGGGTCTCTATGTATGGAAGCGGTGTCAGGCTCGTCCCAGATAGAGCGCAGGGGGGCCGGGGGTGGGGGAGGGAGGGTGGTTTGGGGGATTTGATGGTCAATGTGAAAATGCGTCTTTATGTTCTGATTATGGAAACAATGTTGGGATTTTCAGGCTTTACAGACGGTCGATTCCAAAAGCGTAAACGTGCATGTCGTAGTTTCAGTGAGTAGGTCACATTCCCAAACCAATATTCATGACTTGGGCACAGTTTCAATGAACCACGATCAAGATCTCATCCAAACCGTAACCATGTGGGCATAGCTGCGTAGTTGCTCTCAAAATTTGAGGTTGAATTCCAAATTCCAAAGTCGGAATTTCTAATCGGAACCTCTGGAAAGATCTCCCTGCTCAGACTTGGCAACACATTTAAGCAGCAAGGGTTTGTCCACCGTCTGCGGCCCACCGCTCAGGTGTCGCGCTGGGGCCCACTGAAACAGTTTTCACTCTGTGTGCACAGTAGTGCCTGTGTGTTTTTTCCTTGTTAAAACTTCCAGTTAGACCCCACAATGAAACAAAAAACATAGAAATCAATTCATTGTGAAATGTCCAGGTTTTCGTGGCCAGTACTGTGGCTGAGGAAGGGTTAATGGTGGTGAGGAGCAGGCGGGAGAGAAAAACGCAAAATGTATCCACTCCATCTATTGTTTTGTTTTTTCCTTCTTTATCCGCTACAAGTACACAAAAGCAGCAGCAGTCCATTGTGGTGCAAAGCAGCGATTGAGCGAGCAGGCAGGGGGACCTGGGTCGAGAGAGAGAGAGGCACCGACACACACACACACACACACAGGCATTCTTTCAGTCTTCCTGTGTCTCACACACACATACACACCAGACGTAGCACTGCAGATTTGCACACGCACACATAATACACAAAGTGTTCAACCCCTCCGTTGTGTTCACAGGAGTTAAGGTGCGTGTCTCGGCTCTCTCCCACGCGGCGCTTTGTGTTGATTGAGTTAGTTGCTCCTGTCCGAGAGGAGATGAATGTGACATTTAAGACTGAACACACACACACACACACACACACACACACACACACACAGTGAAAGCGCTCTGTCATCTTAGTCCCTTGCCCTCAGGCGGAGGTCTTGAATCAGGAAAACCAAACCAAATGCCACCATTATCCATTTAAAAGGAGACAAACAAATGTGACCTTAAATCAGCGTCTGGGACACAGAGATGATCCACGAGGGCAGACGCTCTCGTCTCATACATGCTCTGTTACAGGCTGACTGAGACCGTAGGTGGAACAATATGTCTGTTTCCATATTACATGAAGAAGGAAGATGAGGCCAGCTAATCTCTGAAAACCTCATTTTTGATTAAGGGTTGATGAAAAATGTATCAAAGGTTAAAGGTCGGGCAGATTGCCGTCTGTTCAGCCTGTAATCTTGTTTTTAGAGAGAAATGTTGGCATATTGGAGCCTCTGCCGCTCAGCATGAACCGTTGAGCCCCCGTCCTTCTGTTATTGTGACTGTGTGAAATTTGCTGCCAATCATTCATCCTCTGTGTGCGGTGAAATAGAGCCCCCTGGTGGTGCTCCTTGGTAACGGCAGCAATGTGATATAGGTCACCAATCTTCTGGGCTTTCCGTGCAACACGTTCATCTACAGCAAGACGACAGAAGGGAAGACAGAGCTTTGTGCCAGCACCCATGATGCACTGCTGCACGAGTGCCATGGGGCAGCGGAGTGTCGAAACAACAGAGACGCAAAGAATAGAATAATGTGTTAAATTTGCGTGAAGGCTTGTGTGATGAGCGGAGACACAGACACACTGGGCCCCATTCAGCTCCAAGCCAGGTGATTCTGGGTGATGTGAATAGTCTCAATGTATCCAGATCAGATCAGATTAGAGAGCCTTGTTGCCCCTATGCATAAAAGTGAAGTTGACGTTATTGATGATTCTGAAAGTGATGACCGATCCTGAATTTTGGTGTGGAGGCGACGAGTGTGTTTACATGTGGGATCACACACTGAAGTATTGCAGGCATTTGCATGGAGTTTCCAATCTGTCCACTAGAAGGAGGCAGAGACATGGGTGTTATGATGGAAACAAACAAAGACTGAATTAATACTGCAATGAAAGCAACTCTACACTTGTTTCTCATGATTGTATTTGTCTAAAGAAAACACCTTAAAATGGTACTTTTCAGGGTGTTTTTCTTTATTCCTGCGTTTGAGTCTGGACTCTCATTCGTGTGTGTGTGTGTGTGTGTGTGTGTGTGTGTGTGTGTGTGTGTGTGTGGTTGTGTGTGTGTGTGTGTGTGTGTGTGGTTGTGTGTGTGTGTGTGTGTGTGTGTGTGTGTGTGTGTGCGTTTCATTGTATGCTATTGTCATTAGTTAAGATCCAGAGAATGTTTCCACTGTGTGGAGTGTGGGAAGTAGGTGGGCTGCATTCGTCCCTGTCTGTCTTTCTTTGACCTGATGTGAAAGCACACACAGTACCTGCTCAATTTTCGAATGATCTCGTAAAAGTCACCTTTGTTCCTCCCCCCCCCCCCCCTTCCTCTGAACAGACCATGGCGGAGTACAGCTCTCTGCTCAGCGACCTTTCCGACAACATCACCAATGAGGACTTGGAGCAGCTCAAGTCGGCCTGCAAGGAGGACATCCCTGAGGACCAGAGCAACAACATCACCTCCTCCAAGGAGTGGTTCAGCTACCTGGAGAAGAACGACAAGCTGGCCCAGGGTGAGAGAGAGTTCAAAATATTGCTACATATCACACAAATGGAATGTACATTTGTCCAGTGACGTACGACAGTCTGATGGAAATGTTCGGTGCAGATAACCTGTCGTACATCGAACACATCTTCGAGATTTCACGGCGGCCAGACCTGCTGACGAGGGTAATCGAGTATCGCACTATCGTGCTGAAGATATCAGAGGATGACGAGATCGACACCAAGCTCACGCGCATCCCCTCCGCCAAGAAATACAAAGGTAACACGGTCAGCGGTATGTACCAGTTCCCAAGTGTAAATATGAGATCAGATTTGGATCATCTGGTGCTGTTTTGAATGATGCACTGACTTTGTGCAAATGCTTCTCATCCCCTCATCTCCTCCTGCAATCCCTCAAATTCATTTTGTCTCAATGTCATTTCTCTGTCTCTCTATCGCTATCTCTCACAGACATCATCCGCCAGCCCTCTGAAGATGAGATCATCAAGTTGGCTCCTCCCCCTAAAAAAGCATGAGACCACAACCCCTTCCCGTGATCTTTGCACCTTGATTTCTTCTCTCCTGGCACTCCAATCAAACAACCTGTTCCACCCACCCACCACCCTCTGTCACACACACACACACACATACACACACATATATCCGCCTCACACCCGCCCCCCTTGCACTAACACATGCCGTGACGAGCCCGAGTAACCAATCAGATCGTGGCGATGACGCACCTCACCCGCCTCTCCCCAAGGTGAGGGGAGAGAGTGAAAGCTGCAGAGATAAAAGACGTTGGAAGAAGAAATCGGGGGATCGACAGAGTGTGTGTGTGTGTGTCCGTGTGTGTGTGTGTGTGTGTGTGTGTGTGTGTGTGTGTGTGTGTGTGTGTGTGTGTGTGTGTGTTTGTGTGTGTGTGTCAGTGTCAGTGTCAGTGACAGGAGAGAGAAAGAGTCTGCCCTCTTAAAGAAAGCTGAGAATGTGTGACACTGTTCAATCTGTGATGCTGTCTTTATGCAAGTGTTTGTGTGTCTGTTGTGGTGTGCGTGTGTGTGTGTGTGTGTGTGTGTGTGTGTGTGTGTACGTCAGGGAAGGTTAATTTGACTAACAGCCACAAAGTATAGATTAACACAGAAATTAAAACTAAATATTTGCCGCCAAAACTAAACCACAAAGTGAAGCAGTGAAGATTATAAGAACTTTAAGAAATATTGTATGTATCAGAAAGAAAGCAGGTCGCCATGGTTACTGTGTGGAAACGATCAAGACGTGTGTGTGTGTGTGTGTGTGTGTGTGTGTGTGAGTGTGTGTGTGTGTGTTTTGACTATACAGTGGTTCGTAACTCTGAGTATGATAATGCATATGATATGTCTAATTGTGTGTTTTTTGTTACCTTGGACATGACAAGTGTGACTAAAACTGAAAGTGTCTGTCTGGGCACAAGAGAACTGACAGAAAAAAAAAACCAAGGAATCCATATTGAGCTAAATCTGACTTTGTTTCATTTCCATGAGGGTGCTGGCTCTGATGTTCAAGCCTGTTACGTTTATTATTTTGTAAAAAAGAATTGCAATCGATTGATCAGTTCAAAATCTTCTTTCGCCTTTTTTGCCAAACTGTGTTTTGCAACTGCACCTTTTAAAACAAAGTCCCAAGGCCGAGAGAAAGCGACAGAGAGACAGAGAGGGAGGGAGAGAGAGACAGAGGTGGTGTTCCTCTGCCAGAGGTTTGCATTCCCTTTATTATCGCGTGTGAAGAGCAAAAACAAAGTCAAATATTTTAAAATCAAGTACATTTTCCAAGCAAAAGCCTATATCTGCATTTACATTAAGCTCCAGGAGGCAATATGATCTGAATTACTATACAGCTTCGGTTTTATTTCATCATGGGGACCATTTAACGTGAAAGTCTGTTACACAAGCTGGAAATGCCAGAAATGTAAATATATGATTAATATATTTCAGGAAAATATAGTAGGAATAATATATTTACGTACAGTAAGCATTAAATAGAGTTTGGCTCTGCTCAACTCGTGACTTTCACCCACATTTAATCTCATCAGAAATAGCGAATTATCAACATTTGAGCACTATATAGTAAAAATGTACTTTGGATTACATTAGAGAATACAAAAGATCTATTTTGAGAAATTATAGTATATTGGTTATTATATTTACTGTGTAAAAAACAATATGTTGTGTCGCGTATAAAGAGATAAATGCTAAACTTTCTGCCGCCCCAATGTTGCAATTTCGTGTTGTCGTGCGGAAAATAACCAACGAGAAAGGAACTTAAGCCTCTATACATCAAAACGTTCAAGAACACGTCAGGAAAGGCGGCAGGAAGGAATAAAAGACATAATTACATAACATGAAGTTTAAAGGGGACATATTGTACAGCTTAAACGCTCTTTGCTCTCTCATACTGCAGCACCGCTCTGCAAACTGAGGGAGAGGACATTTCTGATATCCTGAAGTTCTTCTCTCCTCTGTTCATGAATACTCGCCTCATATTTGTTGGGTGGTCAGAACCAAGCATTCAGAGCTGTTCGGACCAAAGTCTTAGGTTCACAAACCAAAGTGTGGCATGAAGGTTGAACCATTTGCACCGAACATACAGTAGATGGGTTTGGAACCTGAGAAGTCGGTTCCCAGCAACAACCAGATAATCGTACCATCTGAAGTAGGAACCGCTTCAACGTTATTGGGAATGCCAGCCAATTTGTTCAATAGCGTCTTGGTTCCTTGGGTTCCTGCAGCTTTGACGATGTTGGAACGAATATATTACGTGATAAAATAAAATAAAACTATTAAAAAAGCGTAATATGTCCCCTTTAATAAAGTGCACATCCAGTAACTTGTGACGTGGCTCGTGAGTTCCGTGTCTGATTAACACCACAGTTTGTAACCCGCTAACTATGCCATCGCTGGAGTGTCTTGCATCACAACACCAACAAAATAGCTCTCAAGACTGTTGAAATTAAACTATAATAACATTTCTTCTAAAACACTGTGTCTCTTTTCCCCGCGAGGGAGCCTTAGCGCAATTCATGTTCACCCCAAAAACGGAGAATATGTCCTTACTGTGAGAGACGAAGCGCACGTGTCGCTTAATCGAAAGGGGCTCTTGATTTTCTATTTCTATTTTTATTCTGAAATTTGTTAAGGACTTTGGCTGTTTGTGTGTTAAGGCCATCTGTGGGTCTGTTTCTGAGTCGTTGATCAAGACAAAAAAAATCAACTGACAACGTATAATAAAGATATAATATCGATCCCCGTACGAATCGTCACCTCTGCTCACCTGCACCACTCCCACCCCAGTGCCAACGACAAAGACTTTTATTTCTATGATCTGTGTTTTGTTTTGTTTTGTATTGCTCGCTGTTGTGGTATATTTTTGGACCGATTGTGTATCCTATGCATTTCCGTTTGTGGTTTAGCTGCACTCTTAACGCGTCCTACCAACTTATCTCTTGTTTCGCGACATTCTTGCATTGACTTTGGAGGGTGGATGTGGTGGGAGGAGCTGCACTTGAACATGGCGTGCAGTTTCATCTTATCCAAGTCTAACTGGGACCTAAGATCTGACTGTTTTGCAGTCTTAAGGTTGAAAATCGTTTTTTTCTTATGACAAAGTTTAGTATTTCAATACTTTTCTTTCTTTGCATGAACTTTCCTGTTTATTTCATCCACTTCAAGCTTTTTTAACGCACTGTTAATAGGAAAAGTCCACCCTGAAATACTTTAACACTGTTAAGGAAAACAACTCTTAATGCAATGTGTCATTCTTCTCGTTTTTTCTGTCGATTTTGACCTTTCAGATACATCAAACAGAACAATATGGGTATCCTATTATCCCCCCCATTAATTGATATGTTTGGGGGATTGTTTTGTATACCTAATTTGCATTTATTTAGTTTTGTCTCATCCAAATAATCCCTTGTGGTTTCGGGGTGGCTTTGGATCCACGACCTTTGTAATTCTGACGTCCTTGACACGGCCCTGACAATCACTGTCACACTTTGCAAATAAAGGTGTCAATGTTTAAACCATCGTAAACTAACTCCTCACACTCACAGGCGGCTGCAAATTGTTCAACCTCTAATAGGTGTCAGAGTACCTGTGGGTGGATTTTTCCCTTAAAGAATGCAGCGTACAGAACAGCTCACAGGGCCGGTCCCCAAGTGAAGCGGTGGCCGCTGCCCGCCAAACTAAAAGAAAAACGGAACCCCCCTGTCCGTTGTTTAATGTTTTCGGGGGCAGATGCGCTTGCTGCTTATGATCTGTGGACTTTGGTCTTTGAAATGTTGGATTTCCGATTGCCTTCTCCATTGAGGAGTTGTTGGTGAGCGTTCATCATGCGCGTTTCCGTTGTAAATGTCAAAGAAGGACTATTGTGTCTTTATCTTAACAACTGATAATTTTAAGAGCTTTTTAATAGCAACTTGTGAATTCTGGTGTTTGTGACCAACTTTTTTTCCTCTCTTTGAATTTCGGTCGGCGATGGACCTGTCTGGTAAGCGTTTTTGTGTGGTAGTTTGTAGTTGGTAACAGGGTTGCCCACGTAATATACACAACATCATGGAAAAACATCAACCTACCTGGTGACAAATCAGTCTGATTGACGTCTGAAAATGGCTGTCTATCCACATAGTGCATCTCGCATTACTGTCACTATGGTAACCCTGGCGCAGCCCTTCTGACTTCCCCACCGAGCATTGCTTAGCATTTCTCTGTAGCCACTGGGCACATAATATATCAACATATCACTCACAAATGATGTCAAATTTGGATTTCCACGTACCAAGTACATATCAACGTAGTTAATGCTGCATAAGTATAAAGCTACTAAAAAATACATGTATTAAAGATAAATACCTGAGTATAACCATGATCTGAGTATACATGAAGCATAAAATGAAGAGGCAGATATTGTGTAAAGGTATACAGCATGTAATTCTTATGTCAGTTAAAATGCATACGTACAAGAGTTTCACTTTCCCTTAAGGATTTGACTGTGTTGTTTCTTTTCATTTCATTTGGTTGTAAATATGTATTTTGAATATATATCAGTGTTTGTTTTGAAATTGATTAATTTATTTAATGCCTATATATTGTTTTTATGTATCCTGATTACGTTAACTAACTGGAAACAAATCAAGGGGGTGAGAATGTGCCGCTTATCTAACATCAACACTTTTACAATTCTTTTTGCTCTTCACAAAGGTTTTGCTGTTTCATCTTCAGGTGATTTCAAAACAACA
This sequence comes from Genypterus blacodes, assembly GCF_046128005.1. Lineage (NCBI taxonomy): Eukaryota > Metazoa > Chordata > Actinopteri > Ophidiiformes > Ophidiidae > Genypterus > Genypterus blacodes. Next base: position 799,270 of record NW_027466925.1, read on the forward strand.
ACAAAAAAAAACAACTCTGTGATATTCATTTCATCGTAATTGCTTCCGTGTTAACATATGATTATGTTTTATCGTGTTGTGTTTTGATCTGAAGTGTTGTGGTCGCTGCTTGTGCAATGATTCCTTTAAGAGAGTTTCTGAATCATGACAAAAGATTAAACGTAGTCACAAAGTCGTACTGTCAGCTTATTCAGAGGCTGTAGTGTGAAAATGTTGCCGAAATGTGTACCCTGACCTATTGATTGCAGTCTTGTTGTAATAATTTGGAATTACTTTCCTTTTTTCTTTCTCTTCTTGTAACCTTTGTTGGCACATGTACTTAAACTTTTCAGTATTGATCAGGTTGAGTTTGGAGCAAAATATGAACCGTTCCCCTTCAAAACTGTTATCGCGTGCTATCAATCTGTGATCTAAGGTTACCGAACCATGAAATATCCAACAATCTTATTTACAGTAAGTTGTTGACATACGCGGAAGAAAATATGACATGATTTTCACTGCAGTAGGCTTTAAAATATACAACAAACTATAGTATTAGGCCATCACTGTGCTCCTCCCCTGGATTATTTCAAAAAGTTGTTTGTAAATATGTGTGTGTGCGTGCGTGCGTGCGTGCGTGCGTGCGTGCGTGCGTGCGTGCGTGCGTGCGCGCGTGCGTGCGTGCGTGCGTGTATGTGTTCAACTTGTCTGTATCCATAAGGCGTTAAAAGCGGGGACAGGTGGAGAAGATGAGGCAGTGGTAATGACTATCGATGTGGGCGCTTAAAGCAGTGGAAGTAGTTAGGAGTTGTTTTGGGGGTTGTGTTTAAACCCAGAGTAGCTGTTTAAAGGTAGTTGTGTTTTGAAGGTCAGTCTTTCCACATGAATGCTGTACAATGTGAAGGTTGGGCCAGATGAGGCGTAGGCACGTTGGTGTAGGAATGCTGAGTGTCTGGTTTGGGGCGTGTTAGCATCTATTCATTGTTGGTATTTGACTATTGTGCAAGCTTCTCTTATTTTAACCATACATCTCTAGAGCTGCACAGCAGAAATGTGAAGGTTTTTATTTCTTTTTGTGAGTAATAAAGTTTACATTTAATGCACACAAAAAATCACAATATGTTTAGGAATCTCTGCCAAGCAATCTGTGTTTCAGATGGTGGCAGGAATCTTAAGACATTTTTGGAGGATTCTGGTGTGTGTGTGTGTGTGTGTGTGTTTTGGAGTTTTGAAGCACGTTTTCCATGCTGAGCTGAGCGTTTTAACCGTAATTCGGCAACATTCCCATGGTTTGGCCTCAGTACTTTGGAGTTGGGCAAAGTTTCTGAAGATGAATCAAGAGGCAAGCAGAGACGAACGCTAAAAGTTGTGCTTACCCTTTAAAGTTGGGTTAATTGGGTGTTATGTGCTAGTATTAAAAAACATTGCAAAAACATCTCTGCTCATAATTTGTTGCCATTTTCAATTATGTGGCAATGTTGCCTTGTACCGCTACCATGACAGGTGGATTTCCATCTTTAGCCTGTAGTTGCTATGGCGTTTACAGCTTGAAATCTGATTTGATTCATTGTGCCATTGTCTCTGATGTGGTTTGTGATTTCTACACAATTGTGATGATTATTATTGATACTGGCGTAAATGGTTGTTTGTACCATGTCGGCAGAGATGAGATGAAGACAACTACAACAGTGTCTAGAAGTTGTGGCAAGTCACGTTTAACGGTTTTAAGAAGCAAATATCTGATGCACAGCTAACGTACAATAAAGTTAACTGCTGTGGGGATGTATTCACTTTGTCACAAGACTCAATAGCAATATCCCACAGTTCAAGAAAGTCACAAGGTTTCCTCTTATTTTCACATACTCCCTCTTCCTTGCCGGATGTTTCAGAGCGCAAGTTCTTGACTATTAGCGTGATTTACCGCGATAGCTAGCATCACACACTGGAAGATAAGCTGTTGCTAGCCTAACGGTTTGGCGTAGCAATGAGATATAATATGAAAATGGTCTTATTCCCATTCAGGAGACGTGATTAAGCAAATATTTATTTTTCAACAATTAATTCAAATGTTTCCCCAACAACAAAATTGCAGAAGAAGAATTTCCCCGCGTGTTGTTGCCTTAAGGGTTGGTCTATGTTCTCTTTAGCACTCTGTTTTGTAAAGTGTTTGGTTCGGGGATGTCGTAGCGAGTGACTACTTAAGTTGTTCCACTCATTAAATCCAGCCCATCGTGCCCGCCATTGGCAGGAAGTCGCTGTTTGTCGCAGAAGAAGACAAAGGCTTGTGGTTTGGGGCGGAGGGATAGTGTTAGCTGCACAGCGTCACCACATTACATCCATTTTTACAGCATATAACCACCAGACGCCATGGGCTCAACGCTGTTAGAAACTTTGCTACGGGTTTCCTCTCTTGGGGCAAGAAGTAATTCAAGATTTATTTTGCAACGACTGCAACAAAACACGAGGATGTGTATTATTAAAAACAAATGTAAAGGTGTGGCTTTTTGTCATGATTTACGTGGGACTGAACTGAAATTATGCCATTTTGTCATTGTGCTAAAATGAATATAAATATTATATATTAAAATATATTTGCTAACCTACTGTGTTGCCTCAAGCTGCTTTCTTTACCAGGTGATTGACTTAGGGAACAGGTACGCCTTGCTTCTACAGAATCCAGTGATCACCACACAATAATATCTGACATCTGCTGCTAGCTCTTGATGCTAGCAAGACAAATTAGTGCTGTGCTAATACTGCTGACTAATGTCATGTCAGATAGAACTAGATGAACAGTGATCAAGGTTATCAAAGGTATCCACAGGACAGAAGGAAGGATTGCTAGGTTTACTTGTAAAACTTGAAATCCATGACTGCATTGTGCCCCATTCTTGCCCAACACATGAATTTGATGTGTTTATAGATGAAGTGGCAATCAAACTGGCAGAATCGTTTGTCAATTTGGTTATTAGCAAACCAGTTTGTCGGCAATCTCTGGATGTGACATACTGTGTAATCTCCAGTTACTTAAATAGCTGTACGATGCAAATCCACGGACATTGACTACAAGCAAGCTGATGACTGCTGACCTCTGCGTAGATGCAAAGGGAAAGGAAATGTTTTGTTTTTGCATGGGGAAATTGAACTTGTTTATGATATAGTGAAATTAATTATTACACAAAGTTTCTATTTGTTTACGTCTTATGGACAGAATAACAGACCAGCAAGGCATTTCAGGCAGATTTGTCCCAAAAGGTTCCGAATAGGGCTGCTTGCACTAGTTGTGTATTTTGTTTTTTTATACTATCAACGCTTCATTTGGCTTTGTCTTGAAATCCTTCAGGGGTGTACAAGGCCCGATGGCTGAAATGGCTGATGCCCCATCTACTGTAACAGACGAGGAAAGTTGCGTGAATATCAGAGATTACTTTTCACAATTAGATGTTCTCTATCAAATCAGTTTGAAGGAGAGGCCATAGATCAGGAGCTTGCAGAACCTGTATCGTTAAACTTTCACATCAGTGGACAAACACAGTCAGAGGAAAATGTTTTCATTAAACGAGACGGATACACGAGTCTGGTGGTGCAAACCACAAGACAGAGAGAAGACCCTGGAATATCAGTGGTTAAACTGGTTCACGAACGAGGAAGTTGGGGGACTACACTTGCACTTGCCATGCAGGTCCTGTGGGACAAACCTTTAGATGTGCTGTTTTAACAGACTCAACTTCAGACATCAAATCTATTGTGAATTAGGTGATATGCCTTTACACAGACAAGGCCTCCAGAACACTGTGCTACTGTTAGTGAATAATGAGGAGATTTTGGATAAGCTCCAAGACAGAGTGAAGAGCCAGACTGCTAAACAGAAGAAAGTTACCCATATGCCTGTGGTGATTTTACTGAACTGTGGGAGAAAGGATGCGATTCTGAGGAGCATGAATGTTGTCAAAAAAGAACTGTCAGAGCAAGATCAAGAACGCTTTGACAATAAAAAGGGAGAGCTACAGAGAAGGTTCCATGCTTAACATGAGCAATTTCACGGCTTTAACATCATGCAAACTACTTTCCTTTAGCACTTGCTCGGTTTTTACTACATTAAACTACAAGACTACAATAATGCAGAAAAGTGGGCAATTATTGCAAAGAGGAATTCCCAAAAGTCTTTCATTGCTAACAGTCTTGGTCAAGTTTACAAGAACCACTTGAGGAACTTTGCAGAGTGCCACAAAGGCCATTAGGCCATGCAGAGGGATGTGTGGGGGGAAAAACTGCAGTAAGAGCGCGAGTTAACGCCTTTCGAGAAATTCAATCTAATTTTTCTTGTTTCTGTTTTAGAGTTGTGTTGTTAGATTTCCATGTCTTTGCAAATGTCAACTTTGCTTAGAAGAATTAGTATTTCATGAGGGTTTTGATTGTAGAGAAGCTTGACTAACATGTTAGCCAATACGGTGTTGTTAAACATACCGGCAAAAATAATAGAACTTCAGCGTACTCACTATATTAAGACGCACTTGCTGTCTTAATGTATGAGTTACCTTCCTGAGTGAAGCCAGAGGTTGCTGTTGTGCTGTTTCTCATGTTCATGGACAGATAAGTGCCAGAAACAGATTTGTTTGGCTCACTGAGCAACACTGCTGCTTCACAACTACAAGGTTGTAAGTTCAAAACCTCTTACTGACTGCTGTGAGGGTATCTGATCTTCTGTGATTACAAACTGAAAAGGAAATAATGTTTGTTTTTTTATCTTAAACACATGTTTATTTAGAGGTCATGGAAAGGTGACAAGTTCACATTCATCTTCAATAGAAAGAGTCAAATAAATCTGAGCAGACATCTGGATTTCAGGGGAAAGAGGATGTATGTACAATTACAAATGCACCACTTCTGCTGCCTTTAATAGCAGAAAGGGCAAATTCTCTGAGTATTGAGTGCATGTAAACGTACTGAGGGGGAAACCAGCTGGAATCCCCCCCCCCCCCCCCCGACTGCCACACAATTTTCCCTGTCCAGAAATCCCGGGACGTTTCCTGGGTGGGGCTGGTACTCCTCCACCTGTCCAGTCCAGGTTACAGCCGACTCCACTAAGGGTGGAGCCTTGTGATCCCGACTGTAGACCGAAAAGGAGGAGGAGGACGAGGTGGAGGAATTTCGTCAAAATTGACATACCAAGTTGTTTGGAGTTACTTCCTGGAATTTGAAATCCGTCACTTTAAACCCATTGAGGAGCTGTCCGTCAGGTATTACAGAACTCAATATACAACATAAGGTGTCTTTTTAGAATTATGGGAATCGGACGAGGTCGTTCTTCATCACGTGTCCTACTGGTGCACCTGTGCGATGAGCCCCTCCATCTCCGGACGCGACTTGAAGCGTGCTTTGAAATCAGCCTCGGTGTGCTGGGAAAACAGAGCGGCGGAGGGAAAGGAATCAGTCAAGCATTTCACTTTCACAGCTACCAAATTAATCGCACCATCAGCAATTTCTGCCTCAACAGCGGCTCCCATCACAAGCACCCAGCAGAGTTCTGATTCCTTGCTTACCTCCTTTATAGAAAGCTGAACTCCTTCTGGTTGATTCTTTAAAATAACATCCACAAAGGTCTGACACAGCGCCGCTTCCAAACTGCTGAGCTATAATCCAAAAACAGATTAATAACTTCCTTTGACTGTCGTGTCTGGATAATTCTGCACGTTAAATCTCCAAAAAACAACATTTACCTGCACGACTCTTTCGTGAGTCTTGAGGACGGCGTCCAAGTACATTTTGGTGCCCTGTTCTTGCATGAGCATGACTTCCGTGGTCTTGGTCGGCAAAGCGTAGCTGCGTGTGAAGAACAGCAACATTACTTTTCACCACTGCTGCGGAACAAACGGAGGCAAAGCTGGAACACTCGGATCGGATCTGGCCTCACCTGTCGGCCACCTTGACGCCGAGCCTGTTGCAGAGGTTGTGGATGTACTGGGAGAAATGCTCCACCACAGTCATGTCGTAACCCCAAATGTTAACGTTCAGAGTGCCGTACGCTGTGTCGGTCGCCGCCATGATCTGCTTCATCTGATGCTTGTTGGATTTCTTCTTCTTGGGCTGAAACAGAAAACACATTTGATTACACCTGCAAAATTTAGGTGGAAAATAAGCAATATCTCTTAAAATACGGTGGCTACATAAACTTCTATAATAAACATATGAATATATATTTAAATATTACCTCTTCTTTAGGCACCAGGTGCTTCCACCTCCCGACCCCGTGCGTCGGCATGGTTTTGTACGATCTTTCATGAGCTGCAAACACAGGAATACAAATAAAAGTGAGCATTTCCGCCGTGTGTCTTTGTGTACGTTACCGTGGCACCTCCAGAGTCTGGGATTAAGATGTTACACGTGCCATTTATGGACAAATCAAGTGTTCATCTTAAACATACTCACCCCAAACAGGAGGCTGGATAGATGTGGCCCTTTAAAAGACAAAAATACAAATATTAACCCCCTCTCTGCCATCCCCCTGTTCTTGATTGTCTATTTAAAGCTATTGTTATTTTAATACTCATCCGCTTACCTGCATAAAAGTGATGCTGCTTGATTCAACACTAACGGCTGCTGTGTGAGGATCTGCAACTGGACCAACCAAAACAGCAGTGTTCATATTGATATGTGTATAATAATATAGTATATATAAAAAAAAATGTTCATCCTCATTAGCATATATGATAACTTATTGTGTAATGTCCTGCTCCATCCTCCAAGTGTCATCAATCTTCACTTACAAAGTTGGAGAGATACATATTGTGCCTTGTGATATGTTTGAGGAGCAATGACTAGAGTACATGTGTAAACTATGATTACATATACGAATAATAACGTGAATATGGTTAGCCGCAATCGTAGATAAATGTATAATACAGGAGCGTTTGCCGATCTTCTGCACCATAAACAGTATTAGTGAATGTGACTTAGACGCCGGTGCCGTATGACCTCAGGAGAACTGAAACTGTGAATATAACCTCACCTTCCGAAAGACGAACGTCATGTTTCAACTGCCGTTTGTTTGACGATGAACAAAAACGCACCAGGCGTGAACGTGTGATTCAATTAATAAAGCAGCGAGTAATTTCTCTTCAAAACATTAATACACATGTTCAACTTTAGCCTAGCATGAAAGAGTATCAGGTTGTTCGCTTCCGCGCATGCGCAGAATGGGTTCACGTCAGTGTTTTGATTTGGACCACGCATGCGCAAATTCGCGTCCATGGTGAGATTATATATACGGTAAGCTTTACTGTTTTAGTCTAATTTATGTTGTTCTTTAAGTGAATATATCGAATACATTATAGTTTTGTCTATCAAATCAAATTATTGTAGAAAGAAAATGTTGCGTAACTCACTGCCAATGAAAATAAATACAATCATCGGTATGAACACACAGAAGCCTGTTAGTAAATTTAGTAAATACAAATTCATGAAATAACTTTTTATCATGGCTGGATTTGTTTTATTATATTTCACAATGGCAGTAGTATTCGTATGATAACCATTGAGTACGTTTCAAATTTGATATGTTGTGAAATTCAAAAAGAACTGATGAGTTTCGATCCATTTTTTGCAGTTACAGATGTTATAGACACACTGAGCTTATTTTTTTAAACAAATCTTCTTTGCATGTTTGCAATGTGTGTTTGATGCCTGTGAGAGCAAGGACAACTACGTGTTTCAACAAGCTTTATTTGTATTACATAAGATTGACCCCTCACAAAATCACCCGTATCAAAATAAATGTCGGTTGTTTTTTTTAAACATTCAAAGTTTAAGCTTAATGCAGCATGTTTGGATAAAAGTGCAAAACTCCAGACCCTCATATTTACACTCATGTTTTAACTGCATAGGAACGTCTGCGTGTCAACTACAAACACGCTGCACTTTTTTTTTTTGAACGTCATGCCAAGCAAAAGCATTCAACGTACCCATGCGCGCGCACACACACACACACACACACTCTCTTTGGCTTGCGTGTTCAAATCTGGCAAAATGAAACAAATTTAAACAATTTGCCCACACACACACACTTACACACAGAACTCGCTTTATGGGTTTCTGATGTGCCAGACAGAAAAGATTGATCACATTTGGCATTGTAAAATTGAAGCTTTTACACTGCAGGTGTCGTGAACGTGCTGAGGAGGGTTTGTCCAAATCGAAGCGCCACATTCTTTCATCGGATACATTCACATTCACGCGGCAAGAAGTTTCCCTCAGATTCGCTGTTTGAGCACCTTGAGTTCAGGACCCAGTTTTAAGTGTCTGGAGGGGTTCGGTAGCCGGTTTATGCGAGACATTCTGAGAGAAGATCAAGTCCTTAAGTAAGTGCCCTCGCCCGTTTTAATCCGCGTTTCCATCTTCCTCCCCTTCCTCCTCGTCCTCCTCTTCTTCCTCCTCCTCCTCCTCCTCCTCCTCCTCTTCCCCCGGGCTGAAGAGCTCATCAACCAGTTCGCTCAGGTCGTGTGCGTCCTCTTCCTCCTCCTCTTCCTCCTCTTCTTCCTCGTCTTCCTCGCCCTCGCTCCTCATTTCTTCCTCGCTGCTGTCGTCGTCGTCGTCGTCTTCATCGTCGTCGTCCTCTGTGGCATCGTCCTCATTCTCCTGCTCGTCGTCATCATCGTCATTGTCTGGAGGTTGACCTGAGGATGCAGTGTACAACTTTTAACTGGTGTCTGTGTGTCTGTGTGTCTGTGTGTGTGTGTGTAAGACATGAACGTAACAGCATCTATGAAAATTCCTTACACAGAGAATTTATAGCAGCGACGATGTGAGACGGAAGCTCCTCTTCAACAAACTTCCTCATTTCTTCTTCCATCATTGCACGGAGAACGTCCGTCTCCATGTCCACATATTCTGGGTAGAACATGGTTTTCCTTAGCTGCCGACGGCACCTATAACACACAAATACACACATACACACAGGTTTGGATGAGGCTCATTTTGCATTGGTGTTGCACAAGCAGTGTCAGACATTAACCTTTCAAACAAAGAGCAAAGGTGGGCGAAGGAGTCCAAGCTTCCTGGTGCCACAGTGGTGTGGAGCAAAGCTAGATTGTTCATTGATGACAAACCGTAACTCAACGAGTACTCACTGTTTTCCTGTCGTTTTGTAGGCCTGAAAAAGGAAAAGGAAAATAAACTGATTTCCATTCCCAAAAACCGCTTAGCCAAATGTTGGTAACATCCTGTTGCTGCGTGCGTGTGTGCGTGCGTGTGTGTTCAGCATCTCACCTCGATGAAGCGGAACGGATCGTTTTCCTCCATGAGACCCTCGATGCCGCGGCGGACCTCCTCCAGGCGGACCTGGTCCATGCTGATCCTGGAGATGTTCTTCTGGATGGCGGGCCCGTTGGTGTCGCAGTGTGTCCGTGTGCACTCCCGCAGCCGCACCACGAAGCGCAGCACTCTAGACTTCATGTCCTCGCTCAGTCTGTTCAAGCACTGGTCGCAGTCGTCCATGAACCTCTGCACGACAGGAGCAAAGCGGGAGGTCAGTGGCTTAAAGTTACCAAGCACCATGACTCTGCACAGCAACGGCAAAGGTTTGTTAAGTCAAACTGCAAACACAGCTGATGACAGCGGCTAAACATCGCTCTCCATGGTTCTGAAAGATTTAGAAAATGGATTTACAGCAACTAAACAAGAGTTCAAACTAAGAATGAGGGGTATGTGAGCGTCAGGTGACTCGTCTTACCCTGTTCTGCCTCTCCTTCTCCTTCTGCTCGTGGAGCTTCTTCTCTGCCACACTGTACTTCCTTTGCACCCTGTACAGCTGCTTGTCCAGCGAGCCCTGGTGAGCGTCACGAGGCAAAAAACACGGCGCTGAATTAACTCTGCGGTCAACGATGATCAAGGTGATTTAAAATGTGACGGCGCACAAAGGGGCCCCGTCCACGGGGTGGCCGACCGCGGGCGTGGTGGACGTTGGGGTTTACGGGTTTTGAAAGTCTCAATATTGTCGAAAACGGCCTGGACAAAATTATTGACACTCCTTAGAAATGACATTTCAAAGCAGACCGATGTCTCTAATTAGGATCACAGGTGCCTTCAGTCTAGTGATTCAGCCTATTTACACGGAGAGAAATCGATTCTACCCGGCGCGCTGTCACGATATCTTTCTTCTTTCTTTCTATTGTAAAATGTCAAAAGCCGAGCACGCTTTTTAAGCCATAACAACAAACTGGAAGCCTCTCATTTTACACAATGGGAGAGCAGAAGTGGATGTAACTCTCCTCTTTTAAAGACTAAAAAGGTCATATGACTTGTATGCGCGTGCACACCCACCTCCACCTCCACCCCCACACCGACACACACACACACACACCATCCATTCAGTGGGATTCCAGAGTCTTCACAGGACATTGTGTGAGCCCAACAAATGAAAGCTGCCCTTCTGCGCGCTTCTTTTTCTACCAATTCAGGATTTGGAACTCACGTTTGCTATGATGCTACTTTTTCATTTCAGAGCAATTCCCAAATTTTCAAGATCTGAAAATTGCCAGTCTGTTGCCCTGAATTTCCCTGAGCTCTATAGAACTGTAGAAACACTCTACCTTGAGATCCTTCATTGTGTTTTTCAGGGTCTTGATTGTGTGTCCTGAGTGGCCTCCTTCGATTGTGCAGGCGTTACACACACACACCTTGTCATCCATGCAGTAGTATCTGGAGTTAGATGCAAATTAAAATCAGTATGAGGGCCGTACACCACCCCTCATTTCCATAGTGAACACAGTGTTGATGCATGGTACCTGTATATCTCATCGTGGTCGGGGCACTTTCTCTTCCAGAAGTCATTCAGTGGCTCCGTCAACGGATGCTCTTTGAATGCCGGCAGCTCCAGGTGTGGCTTCACGTGCTCCTGGCACATTGACACTTCGCACTTCAGACAGGTCTTGACGGCAATCGGCTCCCAAGTAATGGAGGAGGCGGCAGAGGGCCCTTCCTCGGCACTAGAGCCCGGCGCCTCGGCAGCGACGGCAGGACAGTAGTCGCACGGGACGGATAACAGACTCCTGGCGCGCTGTGCTGCCGCCACAGAGGAAGATGGAGGTTCTCTGGAATTTGAAGCGGAGGTGGCTGCAGTCCTGCGGCGCTGGCGGTAGTCATCGGCAATATTGGCTAGTTTGAAGTTCTTCTGAAAGCTGATGCCAAGGCGGTGGCTGTCGCGGCACTCTGGGCAGCGGAAGCGACCTCGCTCTGCTTGGCGCTTTAGGCGGTCGAGGCAGTTCTTGCAAAAGTTGTGTCCGCACGGAAGCAAATGGGGGTCGCGGTACAAGTCCAGGCATACTGGACAGGTGAGCTCCTCTTGCAGGACGCTGGAATGTTCCGACGGGGCCGAGGCCATTCTAGTATTCAGCCTGCAATGAGGAGAGATGAAGTGAAAAAGGCCGGAGGTGTAAGAGGAGGAGGGTAAAAGTGGACAAAGGAGAAGATGGCTAAAGGATGACAAGACAGAGAAGGAATTTGAGAAGATAATGATCCTTGATGCTTAAACAGTACAGCCTCTGTGTTATTAATGTTTTCATTTCATTTATTTGAATAAGTTTGACATATTTAAGAGCACGTCAATAAAAATACTGAAGACTATAAAACATCCTTTATGATCCAAACATTACTTGATTCTATAGATGACTTATTTCAAAGAGCCTTGTACTCAAATGCTTAGATGGTAGGCAACAGAAATCAAAATATCGAAATCAAAATACGATTTAAATCCAGCAGTTAACATGTCCTAGTCACATTCTTACACAACACAATTCAGACAAACATCTGGACTACCAAGTGCAAGAACCAGATTTAAATCTGGACGTTTCGCTTTTTTTTAAAAAAAGGTTTCATTTCAGATTTGGCCTCTTTTAACTGACCCCCTATGTGGTGGCAGGTCTTGCTTCCTCTTCAGCATAGATGTGGATAGGCCTGGCATATAGAGTTTGTCACGTGTGCACAGCGACACTAGGTCACTTTCCTTTCAAATGTTTAATTACAAAGAGTCATGCGTCCCTTCCAATGTTGTTTCAATCAGTATCAGACTCTTCAGCTACTTAAATAAACAATAGAGATGTCATCAAACTAACAAAGTGATGCCATCCAATGAACAAAGTTTTGGTAGTGATGTAATCCAAACAAACATACATTGCTGAATCTATTTTTACTTTTTACACCCTTTGTTAAAAAAGGATCCTGCACCAAAATACAGTCCAGAGTTTACTTTAAAAGATTAATTTTATTCACCATTTCGAAAATATGCAAGACCCACACACCCATCATTTGTACTGAGATGACTGCCAAAGAAGATCTCATTTTAAAACACGTTATAGGAATGTTGTAAGAAGAACGCTTGGCTTGAAAATGAAAGCTTAACTTTACTTAGAAAATGAAACTTAAAACAAATTCATTTCTACTTTGATCAGATGCAATTAATCCAGATAAGATACCTGTTTATAGTGACTTATTGTTTCCTCTTCACCATAAATGTATCACTTCTTGAGGTAGCAAACAAGGTTACTTTGCTGTAAATGTTACAATAGAACTCAAAAACTGTTGCTTCCATCAGTGTCAGACTGAAGGGACTTACATAAACAATAGTGGCGTCACCAGAAGTTACAAAGTGCAATGTTGACGTCACATTTATACTTAGAACTTCACGCACGCTAAATCAATATGCTTCCTATGAATGCGAATAGAACTGTCAATACCAGCGTTGGATTGTTTTTCACGGAAGTATTTTACTCATCTAATTTTGACCGACTTTGACCCTTGTCATTTACACCTTGTTTACATACGGTAATTGCGGCGAATCAGATAGCAGTGGCTTCCCCTCCCTCAATATCAATTTCAATTCTAATAAACAAGCAAAACAACTCTGCCAATGCCATAAAACTAAAGTAAAAACGTATGATGTAACACTCGCGGTCATTGGGAGAGATTCTCCATCAATTAGCTCCCCCACCGCTAGCTGCACTAATCTCCATCTGGCCAATAAATTGGTGTGGAAACAAAATAAAGCCTTGAACGCATTTTACCTTAGTGAAGCAGGATTACACGGAGTTCTGAATAATCCGATTCACGTTTTTCCAAAGTTAGAAATATTCGGTAACGTTAGAAATTTGATGAGGTGTGTTCGTGCACCTGACGTGCCGAGGCTAACGTTAACGTTGAACCCGGGTACGCTAAATTAGCTGTGCCTTTTTCCTCCACAAGCTGTCCAAGCTGGTTTGTTGGAACCCAGGAAACATTCCAGTCACCAGGTATTTAGTTGTTCATCTGGAGTTTTCGCCATTTAGCGCACATGTAACGCCCGCACGGCGCTGCTAACGTTGACTCACCAAATCAACCCAGCTGAGCAGGTTGATGCGGGGGAAATGCCGCCTTCACTGGCCCTCGTAAATTCCTGCTTCAACAATCCCTCCTTCCCGAATTCAACAACACAACGTAACACATGTGTAACATTACGTCATGTAAGGTTGTGTACATTATACTACTAATGTAAATTGATAATACCAAAAAGGTAGGACGGTGAGAAAGTATTTGTTTTCAAATAAGTAGCCTTTTTTATGTTCATGTTTAGCAGCGGTGAATCTAGTTAATTTGATTATTATTAGTAAGTATTTTGTTGTGTAAACGATTTCAGTTTAGTTCTAATGTCTCTTTCTAATACTCTAACTTAACAACATATACTGTATGTGGTTAGATTTTTGTTTGTGCTGATTTCCGTAAGCCTAATAAAGTAAGACAAACTGATGTTTCCTGTGTTTCAATCCATTTTGATATTTGAGATATTTCTTTTTGCACTTCTTGATTTGAATTGTTTGAATTTGAATTTGATTTGTTCAAATGTGATTGAAGTTTGTAAGGGGCCATACATAAACTTATACATGTAAGTGTTATTGATGGGCTGACATTTGAGCTCAAAAGTACTGAAATGCATTGAAGGAAAGACTAGAATGTGAGTAGTTCATTTATTAACAATTATACATGCAACATACAATTTCCAGTAGATTATTTTCAACATTAGGGTTTCTGTTCTGATGTTGTTTGCATCAACATGCAATGTGGATTTTTCTGATTACACCCAAAAATCAACCATTAAACATAATTATTACAGTGATCAAGCCTGTCTCTGTCTGTTCTGTCAGTTTAAAAGCCAAAATGTATAGTTTTTCTTGATATTTTTACACTTCTGCAAAGTCATAGACACTTTGTCAAGCAGACATTCACTGTTCATTGCATTTCTTTCTTCTTCATCTGTATAGAAAAAGACACAAGTGTCCTCCAACACAACAAATTATGACCTCAGCTCTCATCCAAAACAGTCCTGACAAACTGTCCTGTTTATTTTCAGGCAAAGTTTTCATTCCACAAACTTGTCTGCTGAGAAGTACACCGGACCCTCAATTGTGAAACCAAGATAGACAAACTTGGGTACTGGAGCAGCAGGTTGGCTGGCTGGCTTGAGCATCAGGTTCATCTGCCGGACACTGATCGGAAGAAGAATAGCTTGGATACGGGGGTTTTCCCACACTTCCTCATTGCGCCACATCTTAATGACCCCTTCCCGAACCTGACGTTGGTCAGATGCCATTGTCATCATCTTTTCTTCCAAGATTTTATCTAGCCTTGATTTGTGGACCCATTTGTTCAATCCACAGCCCTTTCCCAGAAGAAACAGAGGCAAAAGGTAACGGCCTCGAAGGAAATGGTCATAATTGCTGTCAAATGCCGTCTTCATGAGTGTAACATGTTGTGGCAAATCAATGGGCAGCTCCATAGGCTCCGCCCCATTATCATCACTGGTCTGTTGTGCCATATATTCCTCCTGGCCTTCTTGCTGTTGATTCTCAGGCCAAAACAACAGCATGACCAAAAGATAAAACTCAGAGCTTTGGTCTCTTTCGTCCATCATCAAAAACTTCTGTAATATGGTTCTCAGTTTCCTCACTGAGGCGAGCTGAGGAGCATTAGGGATCTTGTTGCTCAGGATGATGTTGGAGAGGATGTACTTTTCAGCTTTCTCAACATCAGTGGAGTCCCTCTCATAGGTTCTTTCCAAATCATCTCGGATTTTTTCTAAATCAGACTCTGTTATCTCAGGGGACTGGAGCTTTGCATGGCTTCCCTTCCACGAGTGCAGGCCGCGATAGAGCTTGTCTAGAAGGCCTGCAAAGCTGGTGGATTCAGCAGCTGTGTTTGTAGTATAGTACTGGTAACACACTGCAACATCTTTCCAGAAGTACGGTGGCTCTAGGCTGTTCCTGTCAGGCATGGAGTAGGTTAGGTACCATTCAAAGAAGTCAAATTTGTCTTTAACTTCCTGTTCAATGCTGCAGATGGTGAGCAAATCTGAATAAGCCGGATTTCTTATTCCAAGTATCTCGGCGACGATCTTTGCCACTTGAATGAAGCCAAAATGCCCTCTGTTGCTGAAAGACTTTGAGTGGCTTGCAGCAGGTGAATCCATCATCTCTGGCCTCTCTTCTCTAATAGCTTTCTGCTCTACATCTTTAAATGCTCTGAAGGCCATTTCCGCCACGTCTAACACTGCCTTTGTGTTCCTGCTCCTCCGCAAACGGTGCATATGAATTTGACCCAGTGTGTCAGTAAAGTAAGAGTTGTCGGGCGCTCTTTCAATGGCTATCTTTGCCCAATGTTCTGCTATTCCATAATCAGTTTCCCCATGTATGATGTAGTGCAGACGTGCAAGTGCTTGAGGAAAAGCGGGAAACTGTGGAAATGTATCAGATGCAGCTTCCAAGACAGACACAGCATTGTAAAAATTCTCCTTCTTCAGAATGTCTTCTATCAAACTTGAGAACTTGCATTTTGATGTCCCTTTCTTTTCCCTTTTAGTCAGCAGACGTTGGATTAACTGCATTGTACATGGTTCATCTTGATATCCAGAATGAAAATCCATCAAATTCTTCACAATGGTGCTCCTGTAAATCTTGCAATTGGCCAGCAGATCTACAGCTTCATGTGCAAAATTCATACAGACATGCTGGTCTGGATGTTCATCTAGATCTGTGGGGAAGATTAATCTTGTGAAGGGCTCCATTCTTTCTTCAAACGGGGGGCCTCCGTAGATGGGATCAGTCGGTCTGAGGATCTGCTGACACTCATGCATCATTAGGTAGGAGCAAGGAATGTATTTGTTCAGCAAAGCCAAAAAAGAGAAAAGTCGCGTGTTGGCAGCGCTTTGGTTTCGAGCCACATACTGTGAAACTTCAGCAGCAATGTCCTCAAATGAAAAGCTTTCACTGGAGATGTCACCTGAGTCACTCTCTGTGGTGCTACCTTCCATGATGATCAGTTGGAACTTATCAGTGATGTTCAGATATCTGTGAAGGTGAGAGAAAAGTCAGTGGGAGAAATGCAGGCATCAAAGGTGTAGGAGTAGTCTCTAATAACAAAACTCAAAAACAGAGCAAACTAAAATCCAAGGTAGGTAGGGCAGAAAGTAATCCACAAAAACACAAGAACAGGAGCTCACAAAATCCACAGAAGGAACAAAAACTCAAACTTACATAATCTACAGAATGGATGAAACACTCACGGCAAATAACTACAAGGTTACAAGGAACTCACATCAAGATTTGGATCAGGATCAGGCACTAGACTAGAACATGCAAGTCACAGGATATGAAACAAGACACTTGGGCAACATGTCAGCAATCAAACGAGGTAACTAGGGTATTGTTACACAGGGAATCAATCCAAGAGGGGAATAGCTAAAGGGTTAGGGTCAGGGTTCCTAAATACAGCCTGAGATCTGACAACCAGGTCAGAGATCTGATCACAACGATGAACTGGCACAGAGGGAGGGAGGCACAGAGACTGAATACACGAGGGATGATACTGAACAGGCGAGGCAAATCAGGAACAGAGAGGAGAGGAAACAAAACAACAAAGACGAAACAGACCCGGAGGGAGGAGCAAACAGAAAAGACATGGACAACACACACGATTGTGACATTTTGTGTAAAAAAATGGCAGAAATTTGACCTCGCCATGCCCATGAACCCACGAGAATCGACTCAACCTATAGGACAACGCGGGTGAAGCTCCTTACTCAGACACAACATCACCTTTTTTTTTTACAGAAACAGTCATGATAAATAGTGCAAGTCACAAAATCATTTGTCATCTCAACCTATAATCATCATGCAACTGCTACGTCTAAAGACTAGATGAATAAACTAATGTAAGAGAGTTGATGTCCTTACCTGTGTGAGTCTCGGCAGGTGCGCGAACGACTTAAGAGCTTAGATGGTGGCCTTTATAAAGCACCTTGACACAAGCATTCCTGCATCCATGGTGAATAGCATTGTTTATGGGCGAGTCAAACATTACGCACTTAAAAGACAACATTCCACATTCTACTGTTATGATTACATTTCCTCATAAACGCAAATGAGGTAGGTTGCACTTTCCTGTAAACTCAGGGCCTGTGCCAGGGTTTTGGAAATACAGAGGTCCAGGAGATTATTGACTGTATTTCTGGATGATGTAAAGAGTATGTAAAGACTATGTAAAGCCATTTGAAGAAAACCCGAAAAGAAGCAGAAATTATACCAAAATGATACCTACAAACAAGCCATTTGCTGTTTAGTGGACAAATGTTTTTAATTTTTAGAACTTAAAAGTACAAAACTGTTCAGTACAAAGAATAAAGCAAAAAAAATAAAAACTCCAACAACCCATTAATTAAACACTACACATTCACCTATTATGACCACCTACTATTTCAAATTATCTATTATCTATGGTTATTATTATTGTCATCAGTATTGTTATTGTGTGTATTCCCAGTGCTGTCACACCCAAGAGATCCCCCCCCCCCCACACACACACACACACACACCAAAAGCTAGACATCATCAGCTCTATCAGTCGTTTCATCCTTTATGCTGCTAAGATTTTCTTCAGCTGCTGTAGCTGACATGGGGATCTTCCTCATTTTCCCTTCAGTACCTCATGGGGTTTGAAATCTAGCAGAGGCTCTGCAGCTGTACTGTATACATACATAGAAACTATGGCTTATCATATTTTAATATCTATCACTTGGTGTTTGGATTAAAGCTTCTTGCTTTATGGGAGGAGCCATGTTGTGGACACTCTGCTGTGGAGAGCGTCTTATCCTTCAGCATCTTCTCAACCCAGCTTCATCGTATCTCTGTGTCTGATGAGAAACCATTAAAAACAGAAGAGTTATATTTTTTTATGTTTTTGTCTTATTGTTAACAACATTCCACTGCAATGGCATACACACACAGAGGACATGTTAGAGTTGGACACATACTCGTCTGAAATTTGGGCTTCTTCTTTCACGCCGCGGTGCTCTTGGCGGTGGAACTTGTGCCCACGCTTGTCGGCTCTCCAAGTCAATTTGAAGTCAGACACGGTTTGATCTGCCACACTGGCCATCAACTGAGTTACAACAGCACAGAAAGAAAGAAAGAAAGAAAGAAAGAAAGAAAGAAAGAAAGAAAAAAAGAAAGAAAGAAAGAAAGAAAGAAAGAAAGAAAGAAAAAACAAACAAACAAAGAAACAAACAAGTAATTTTACTGTCCTTCTCTGTAAACATTTGATTTTTAGATTTCTTTTACCTTTTCCAGCAGTGCATCAAAAACAGTGGCATTAGTGAAGTCGACATTAGAGATCTTCATCTTCATCCTTATCACTATCTTCTTCACTTTGAGATCTGTACACAACACACAGATCACCACACACAGTCAGACTGTCCATCACCAGACCGATGTCTCTAATTAGGATCACAGGTGCCTTCAGTGATTCAGCCTATTTACACGGAGAGAAATCGATTCTACCCGGCGCGCTGTCACGATATCTTTCTTCTTTCTTTCTATTGTAAAATGTCAAAAGCCGAGCACGCTTTTTAAGCCACAACAACAAACTGGAAGCCTCTCATTTTACACAATGGGAGAGCAGAAGTGGATGTAACTCTCCTCTTTTAAAGACTAAAAAGGTCATATGACTTGTATGCGCGTGCACACCCACCTCCACCCCCACACCGACACACACACACACACCATCCATTCAGTGGGATTCCAGAGTCTTCACAGGACATTGTGTGAGCCCAACAAATGAAAGCTGCCCTTCTGCGCGCTTCTTTTTCTACCAATTCAGGATTTGGAACTCACGTTTGCTATGATGCTACTTTTTCATTTCAGAGCAATTCCCAAATTTTCAAGATCTGAAAATTGCCAGTCTGTTGCCCTGAATTTCCCTGAGCTCTATAGAACTGTAGAAACACTCTACCTTGAGATCCTTCATTGTGTTTTTCAGGGTCTTGATTGTGTGTCCTGAGTGGCCTCCTTCGATTGTGCAGGCGTTACACACACACACCTTGTCATCCATGCAGTAGTATCTGGAGTTAGATGCAAATTAAAATCAGTATGAAGGCCGTACACCACCCCTCATTTCCATAGTGAACACAGTGTTGATGCATGGTACCTGTATATCTCATCGTGGTCGGGGCACTTTCTCTTCCAGAAGTCATTCAGTGGCTCCGTCAACGGATGCTCTTTGAATGCCGGCAGCTCCAGGTGTGGCTTCACGTGCTCCTGGCACATTGACACTTCGCACTTCAGACAGGTCTTGACGGCAATCGGCTCCCAAGTAATGGAGGAGGCGGCAGAGGGCCCTTCCTCGGCACTAGAGCCCGGCGCCTCGGCAGCGACGGCAGGACAGTAGTCGCACGGGACGGATAACAGACTCCTGGCGCGCTGTGCTGCCGCCACAGAGGAAGATGGAGGTTCTCTGGAATTTGAAGCGGAGGTGGCTGCAGTCCTGCGGCGCTGGCGGTAGTCATCGGCAATATTGGCTAGTTTGAAGTTCTTCTGAAAGCTGATGCCAAGGCGGTGGCTGTCGCGGCACTCTGGGCAGCGGAAGCGACCTCGCTCCGCTTGGCGCTTTAGGCGGTCAAGGCAGTTCTTGCAAAAGTTGTGTCCGCACGGAAGCAAATGGGGGTCGCGGTACAAGTCCAGGCATACTGGACAGGTGAGCTCCTCTTGCAGGACGCTGGAATGTTCCGACGGGGCCGAGGCCATTCTAGTATTCAGCCTGCAATGAGGAGAGATGAAGTGAAAAAGGCCGGAGGTGTAAGAGGAGGAGGGTAAAAGTGGACAAAGGAGAAGATGGCTAAAGGATGACAAGACAGAGAAGGAATTTGAGAAGATAATGATCCTTGATGCTTAAACAGTACAGCCTCTGTGTTATTAATGTTTTCATTTCATTTATTTGAATAAGTTTGACATATTTAAGAGCACGTCAATAAAAATACTGAAGACTATAAAACATCCTTTATGATCCAAACATTACTTGATTCTATAGATGACTTATTTCAAAGAGCCTTGTACTCAAATGCTTAGATGGTAGGCAACAGAAATCAAAATATCGAAATCAAAATACGCTCTCTGTGTAACGGATTTAAATCCAGCAGTTAACATGTCCTAGTCACATTCTTACACAACACAATTCAGACAAACATCTGGACTACCAAGTGCAAGAAGCAGATTTAAATCTGGACGTTTCGCTTTTTTTTAAAAAAAGGTTTCATTTCAGATTTGGCCTCTTTTAACTGACCCCCTATGTGGTGGCAGGTCTTGCTTCCTCTTCAGCATAGATGTGGATAGGCCTGGCATATAGAGTTTGTCACGTGTGCACAGCGACACTAGGTAACTTTCCTTTCAAATGTTTAATTACAAAGAGTCATGCGTCCCTTCCAATGTTGTTTCAATCAGTATCAGACTCTTCAGCTACTTAAATAAACAATAGAGATGTCATCAAACTAACAAAGTGATGCCATCCAATGAACAAAGTTTTGGTAGTGATGTAATCCAAACAAACATACATTGCTGAATCTATTTTTACTTTTTACACCCTTTGTTAAAAAAGGATCCTGCACCAAAATACAGTCCAGAGTTTACTTTAAAAGATTAATTTTATTCACCATTTCGAAAATATGCAAGACCCACACACCCATCATTTGTACTGAGATGACTGCCAAAGAAGATCTCATTTTAAAACACGTTATAGGAATGTTGTAAGAAGAACGCTTGGCTTGAAAATGAAAGCTTAACTTTACTTAGAAAATGAAACTTAAAACAAATTCATTTCTACTTTGATCAGATGCAATTAATCCAGATAAGATACCTGTTTATAGTGACTTATTGTTTCCTCTTCACCATAAATGTATCACTTCTTGAGGTAGCAAACAAGGTTACTTTGCTGTAAATGTTACAATAGAACTCAAAAACTGTTGCTTCCATCAGTGTCAGACTGAAGGGACTTACATAAACAATAGTGGCGTCACCAGAAGTTACAAAGTGCAATGTTGACGTCACATTTATACTTAGAACTTCACGCACGCTAAATCAATATGCTTCCTATGAATGCGAATAGAACTGTCAATACCAGCGTTGGATTGTTTTTCACGGAAGTATTTTACTCATCTAATTTTGACCGACTTTGACCCTTGTCATTTACACCTTGTTTACATACGGTAATTGCGGCGAATCAGATAGCAGTGGCTTCCCCTCCCTCAATATCAATTTCAATTCTAATAAACAAGCAAAACAACTCTGCCAATGCCATAAAACTAAAGTAAAAACGTATGATGTAACACTCGCGGTCATTGGGAGAGATTCTCCATCAATTAGCTCCCCCACCGCTAGCTGCACTAATCTCCATCTGGCTAATAAATTGGTGTGGAAACAAAATAAAGCCTTGAACGCATTTTACCTTAGTGAAGCAGGATTACACGGAGTTCTGAATAATCCGATTCACGTTTTTCCAAAGTTAGAAATATTCGGTAACGTTAGAAATTTGATGAGGTGTGTTCGTGCACCTGACGTGCCGAGGCTAACGTTAACGTTGAACCCGGGTACGCTAAATTAGCTGTGCCTTTTTCCTCCACAAGCTGTCCAAGCTGGTTTGTTGGAACCCAGGAAACATTCCAGTCACCAGGTATTTAGTTGTTCATCTGGAGTTTTCGCCATTTAGCGCACATGTAACGCCCGCACGGCGCTGCTAACGTTGACTCACCAAATCAACCCAGCTGAGCAGGTTGATGCGGGGGAAATGCCGCCTTCACTGGCCCTCGTAAATTCCTGCTTCAACAATCCCTCCTTCCCGAATTCAACAACACAACGTAACACATGTGTAACATTACGTCATGTAAGGTTGTGTACATTATACTACTAATGTAAATTGATAATACCAAAAAGGTAGGACGGTGAGAAAGTATTTGTTTTCAAATAAGTAGCCTTTTTTATGTTCATGTTTAGCAGCGGTGAATCTAGTTAATTTGATTATTATTAGTAAGTATTTTGTTGTGTAAACGATTTCAGTTTAGTTCTAATGTCTCTTTCTAATACTCTAACTTAACAACATATACTGTATGTGGTTAGATTTTTGTTTGTGCTGATTTCCGTAAGCCTAATAAAGTAAGACAAACTGATGTTTCCTGTGTTTCAATCCATTTTGATATTTGAGATATTTCTTTTTGCACTTCTTGATTTGAATTGTTTGAATTTGAATTTGATTTGTTCAAATGTGATTGAAGTTTGTAAGGGGCCATACATAAACTTATACATGTAAGTGTTATTGATGGGCTGACATTTGAGCTCAAAAGTACTGAAATGCATTGAAGGAAAGACTAGAATGTGAGTAGTTCATTTATTAACAATTATACATGCAACATACAATTTCCAGTAGATTATTTTCAACATTAGGGTTTCTGTTCTGATGTTGTTTGCATCAACATGCAATGTGGATTTTTCTGATTACACCCAAAAATCAACCATTAAACATAATTATTACAGTGATCAAGCCTGTCTCTGTCTGTTCTGTCAGTTTAAAAGCCAAAATGTATAGTTTTTCTTGATATTTTTACACTTCTGCAAAGTCATAGACACTTTGTCAAGCAGACATTCACTGTTCATTGCATTTCTTTCTTCTTCATCTGTATAGAAAAAGACACAAGTGTCCTCCAACACAACAAATTATGACCTCAGCTCTCATCCAAAACAGTCCTGACAAACTGTCCTGTTTATTTTCAGGCAAAGTTTTCATTCCACAAACTTGTCTGCTGAGAAGTACACCGGACCCTCAATTGTGAAACCAAGATAGACAAACTTGGGTACTGGAGCAGCAGGTTGGCTGGCTGGCTTGAGCATCAGGTTCATCTGCCGGACACTGATCGGAAGAAGAATAGCTTGGATACGGGGGTTTTCCCACACTTCCTCATTGCGCCACATCTTAATGACCCCTTCCCGAACCTGACGTTGGTCAGATGCCATTGTCATCATCTTTTCTTCCAAGATTTTATCTAGCCTTGATTTGTGGACCCATTTGTTCAATCCACAGCCCTTTCCCAGAAGAAACAGAGGCAAAAGGTAACGGCCTCGAAGGAAATGGTCATAATTGCTGTCAAATGCCGTCTTCATGAGTGTAACATGTTGTGGCAAATCAATGGGCAGCTCCATAGGCTCCGCCCCATTATCATCACTGGTCTGTTGTGCCATATATTCCTCCTGGCCTTCTTGCTGTTGATTCTCAGGCCAAAACAACAGCATGACCAAAAGATAAAACTCAGAGCTTTGGTCTCTTTCGTCCATCATCAAAAACTTCTGTAATATGGTTCTCAGTTTCCTCACTGAGGTGAGCTGAGGAGCATTAGGGATCTTGTTGCTCAGGATGATGTTGGAGAGGATGTACTTTTCAGCTTTCTCAACATCAGTGGAGTCCCTCTCATAGGTTCTTTCCAAATCATCTCGGATTTTTTCTAAATCAGACTCTGTTATCTCAGGGGACTGGAGCTTTGCATGGCTTCCCTTCCACGAGTGCAGGCCGCGATAGAGCTTGTCTAGAAGGCCTGCAAAGCTGGTGGATTCAGCAGCTGTGTTTGTAGTATAGTACTGGTAACACACTGCAACATCTTTCCAGAAGTACGGTGGCTCTAGGCTGTTCCTGTCAGGCATGGAGTAGGTTAGGTACCATTCAAAGAAGTCAAATTTGTCTTTAACTTCCTGTTCAATGCTGCAGATGGTGAGCAAATCTGAATAAGCCGGATTTCTTATTCCAAGTATCTCGGCGACGATCTTTGCCACTTGAATGAAGCCAAAATGCCCTCTGTTGCTGAAAGACTTTGAGTGGCTTGCAGCAGGTGAATCCATCATCTCTGGCCTCTCTTCTCTAATAGCTTTCTGCTCTACATCTTTAAATGCTCTGAAGGCCATTTCCGCCACGTCTAACACTGCCTTTGTGTTCCTGCTCCTCCGCAAACGGTGCATATGAATTTGACCCAGTGTGTCAGTAAAGTAAGAGTTGTCGGGCGCTCTTTCAATGGCTATCTTTGCCCAATGTTCTGCTATTCCATAATCAGTTTCCCCATGTATGATGTAGTGCAGACGTGCAAGTGCTTGAGGAAAAGCGGGAAACTGTGGAAATGTATCAGATGCAGCTTCCAAGACAGACACAGCATTGTAAAAATTCTCCTTCTTCAGAATGTCTTCTATCAAACTTGAGAACTTGCATTTTGATGTCCCTTTCTTTTCCCTTTTAGTCAGCAGACGTTGGATTAACTGCATTGTACATGGTTCATCTTGATATCCAGAATGAAAATCCATCAAATTCTTCACAATGGTGCTCCTGTAAATCTTGCAATTGGCCAGCAGATCTACAGCTTCATGTGCAAAATTCATACAGACATGCTGGTCTGGATGTTCATCTAGATCTGTGGGGAAGATTAATCTTGTGAAGGGCTCCATTCTTTCTTCAAACGGGGGGCCTCCGTAGATGGGATCAGTCGGTCTGAGGATCTGCTGACACTCATGCATCATTAGGTAGGAGCAAGGAATGTATTTGTTCAGCAAAGCCAAAAAAGAGAAAAGTCGCGTGTTGGCAGCGCTTTGGTTTCGAGCCACATACTGTGAAACTTCAGCAGCAATGTCCTCAAATGAAAAGCTTTCACTGGAGATGTCACCTGAGTCACTCTCTGTGGTGCTACCTTCCATGATGATCAGTTGGAACTTATCAGTGATGTTCAGATATCTGTGAAGGTGAGAGAAAAGTCAGTGGGAGAAATGCAGGCATCAAAGGTGTAGGAGTAGTCTCTAATAACAAAACTCAAAAACAGAGCAAACTAAAATCCAAGGTAGGTAGGGCAGAAAGTAATCCACAAAAACACAAGAACAGGAGCTCACAAAATCCACAGAAGGAACAAAAACTCAAACTTACATAATCTACAGAATGGATGAAACACTCACGGCAAATAACTACAAGGTTACAAGGAACTCACATCAAGATTTGGATCAGGATCAGGCACTAGACTAGAACATGCAAGTCACAGGATATGAAACAAGACACTTGGGCAACATGTCAGCAATCAAACGAGGTAACTAGGGTATTGTTACACAGGGAATCAATCCAAGAGGGGAATAGCTAAAGGGTTAGGGTCAGGGTTCCTAAATACAGCCTGAGATCTGACAACCAGGTCAGAGATCTGATCACAACGATGAACTGGCACAGAGGGAGGGAGGCACAGAGACTGAATACACGAGGGATGATACTGAACAGGCGAGGCAAATCAGGAACAGAGAGGAGAGGAAACAAAACAACAAAGACGAAACAGACCCGGAGGGAGGAGCAAACAGAAAAGACATGGACAACACACACGATTGTGACATTTTGTGTAAAAAAATGGCAGAAATTTGACCTCGCCATGCCCATGAACCCACGAGAATCGACTCAACCTATAGGACAACGCGGGTGAAGCTCCTTACTCAGACACAACATCACCTTTTTTTTTTACAGAAACAGTCATGATAAATAGTGCAAGTCACAAAATCATTTGTCATCTCAACCTATAATCATCATGCAACTGCTACGTCTAAAGACTAGATGAATAAACTAATGTAAGAGAGTTGATGTCCTTACCTGTGTGAGTCTCGGCAGGTGCGCGAACGACTTAAGAGCTTAGATGGTGGCCTTTATAAAGCACCTTGACACAAGCATTCCTGCATCCATGGTGAATAGCATTGTTTATGGGCGAGTCAAACATTACGCACTTAAAAGACAACATTCCACATTCTACTGTTATGATTACATTTCCTCATAAACGCAAATGAGGTAGGTTGCACTTTCCTGTAAACTCAGGGCCTGTGCCAGGGTTTTGGAAATACAGAGGTCCAGGAGATTATTGACTGTATTTCTGGATGATGTAAAGAGTATGTAAAGACTATGTAAAGCCATTTGAAGAAAACCCGAAAAGAAGCAGAAATTATACCAAAATGATACCTACAAACAAGCCATTTGCTGTTTAGTGGACAAATGTTTTTAATTTTTAGAACTTAAAAGTACAAAACTGTTCAGTACAAAGAATAAAGCAAAAAAAATAAAAACTCCAACAACCCATTAATTAAACACTACACATTCACCTATTATGACCACCTACTATTTCAAATTATCTATTATCTATGGTTATTATTATTGTCATCAGTATTGTTATTGTGTGTATTCCCAGTGCTGTCACACCCAAGAGATCCCCCCCCCCCCCCACACACACACACACACACCAAAAGCTAGACATCATCAGCTCTATCAGTCGTTTCATCCTTTATGCTGCTAAGATTTTCTTCAGCTGCTGTAGCTGACATGGGGATCTTCCTCATTTTCCCTTCAGTACCTCATGGGGTTTGAAATCTAGCAGAGGCTCTGCAGCTGTACTGTATACATACATAGAAACTATGGCTTATCATATTTTAATATATATCACTTGGTGTTTGGATTAAAGCTTCTTGTTTTATGGGAGGAGCCGTGTTGTGGACACTCTGCTGTGGAGAGCGTCTTATCCTTCAGCATCTTCTCAACCCAGCTTCATCGTATCTCTGTGTCTGATGAGAAACCATTAAAAACAGAAGAGTTATATTTTTTTATGTTTTTGTCTTATTGTTAACAACATTCCACTGCAATGGCATACACACACAGAGGACATGTTAGAGTTGGACACATACTCGTCTGAAATTTGGGCTTCTTCTTTCACGCCGCGGTGCTCTTGGCGGTGGAACTTGTGCCCACGCTTGTCGGCTCTCCAAGTCAATTTGAAGTCAGACA
The DNA here is from genome assembly GCF_046128005.1 of Genypterus blacodes. NCBI lineage: Eukaryota > Metazoa > Chordata > Actinopteri > Ophidiiformes > Ophidiidae > Genypterus > Genypterus blacodes. Next base: position 826,411 of record NW_027466925.1, read on the forward strand.
CGGTTTGATCTGCCACACTGGCCATCAACTGAGTTACAACAGCACAGAAAGAAAGAAAGAAAGAAAGAAAGAAAGAAAGAAAGAAAAAAAGAAAGAAAGAAAGAAAGAAAGAAAGAAAGAAAGAAAAAACAAACAAACAAAGAAACAAACAAGTAATTTTACTGTCCTTCTCTGTAAACATTTGATTTTTAGATTTCTTTTACCTTTTCCAGCAGTGCATCAAAAACAGTGGCATTAGTGAAGTCGACATTAGAGATCTTCATCTTCATCCTTATCACTATCTTCTTCACTTTGAGATCTGTACACAACACACAGATCACCACACACAGTCAGACTGTCCATCACCAGACCGATGTCTCTAATTAGGATCACAGGTGCCTTCAGTGATTCAGCCTATTTACACGGAGAGAAATCGATTCTACCCGGCGCGCTGTCACGATATCTTTCTTCTTTCTTTCTATTGTAAAATGTCAAAAGCCGAGCACGCTTTTTAAGCCACAACAACAAACTGGAAGCCTCTCATTTTACACAATGGGAGAGCAGAAGTGGATGTAACTCTCCTCTTTTAAAGACTAAAAAGGTCATATGACTTGTATGCGCGTGCACACCCACCTCCACCTCCACCCCCACACCGACACACACACACACACCATCCATTCAGTGGGATTCCAGAGTCTTCACAGGACATTGTGTGAGCCCAACAAATGAAAGCTGCCCTTCTGCGCGCTTCTTTTTCTACCAATTCAGGATTTGGAACTCACGTTTGCTATGATGCTACTTTTTCATTTCAGAGCAATTCCCAAATTTTCAAGATCTGAAAATTGCCAGTCTGTTGCCCTGAATTTCCCTGAGCTCTATAGAACTGTAGAAACACTCTACCTTGAGATCCTTCATTGTGTTTTTCAGGGTCTTGATTGTGTGTCCTGAGTGGCCTCCTTCGATTGTGCAGGCGTTACACACACACACCTTGTCATCCATGCAGTAGTATCTGGAGTTAGATGCAAATTAAAATCAGTATGAAGGCCGTACACCACCCCTCATTTCCATAGTGAACACAGTGTTGATGCATGGTACCTGTATATCTCATCGTGGTCGGGGCACTTTCTCTTCCAGAAGTCATTCAGTGGCTCCGTCAACGGATGCTCTTTGAATGCCGGCAGCTCCAGGTGTGGCTTCACGTGCTCCTGGCACATTGACACTTCGCACTTCAGACAGGTCTTGACGGCAATCGGCTCCCAAGTAATGGAGGAGGCGGCAGAGGGCCCTTCCTCGGCACTAGAGCCCGGCGCCTCGGCAGCGACGGCAGGACAGTAGTCGCACGGGACGGATAACAGACTCCTGGCGCGCTGTGCTGCCGCCACAGAGGAAGATGGAGGTTCTCTGGAATTTGAAGCGGAGGTGGCTGCAGTCCTGCGGCGCTGGCGGTAGTCATCGGCAATATTGGCTAGTTTGAAGTTCTTCTGAAAGCTGATGCCAAGGCGGTGGCTGTCGCGGCACTCTGGGCAGCGGAAGCGACCTCGCTCCGCTTGGCGCTTTAGGCGGTCAAGGCAGTTCTTGCAAAAGTTGTGTCCGCACGGAAGCAAATGGGGGTCGCGGTACAAGTCCAGGCATACTGGACAGGTGAGCTCCTCTTGCAGGACGCTGGAATGTTCCGACGGGGCCGAGGCCATTCTAGTATTCAGCCTGCAATGAGGAGAGATGAAGTGAAAAAGGCCGGAGGTGTAAGAGGAGGAGGGTAAAAGTGGACAAAGGAGAAGATGGCTAAAGGATGACAAGACAGAGAAGGAATTTGAGAAGATAATGATCCTTGATGCTTAAACAGTACAGCCTCTGTGTTATTAATGTTTTCATTTCATTTATTTGAATAAGTTTGACATATTTAAGAGCACGTCAATAAAAATACTGAAGACTATAAAACATCCTTTATGATCCAAACATTACTTGATTCTATAGATGACTTATTTCAAAGAGCCTTGTACTCAAATGCTTAGATGGTAGGCAACAGAAATCAAAATATCGAAATCAAAATACGCTCTCTGTGTAACGGATTTAAATCCAGCAGTTAACATGTCCTAGTCACATTCTTACACAACACAATTCAGACAAACATCTGGACTACCAAGTGCAAGAAGCAGATTTAAATCTGGACGTTTCGCTTTTTTTTAAAAAAAGGTTTCATTTCAGATTTGGCCTCTTTTAACTGACCCCCTATGTGGTGGCAGGTCTTGCTTCCTCTTCAGCATAGATGTGGATAGGCCTGGCATATAGAGTTTGTCACGTGTGCACAGCGACACTAGGTAACTTTCCTTTCAAATGTTTAATTACAAAGAGTCATGCGTCCCTTCCAATGTTGTTTCAATCAGTATCAGACTCTTCAGCTACTTAAATAAACAATAGAGATGTCATCAAACTAACAAAGTGATGCCATCCAATGAACAAAGTTTTGGTAGTGATGTAATCCAAACAAACATACATTGCTGAATCTATTTTTACTTTTTACACCCTTTGTTAAAAAAGGATCCTGCACCAAAATACAGTCCAGAGTTTACTTTAAAAGATTAATTTTATTCACCATTTCGAAAATATGCAAGACCCACACAATCATTTGTACTGAGATGACAAAGAAGATCTCATTTCAAAACACTTTATAGGAATGTTGTAAGAAGAACGCTTGGCTTGAAAATGAAAGCGTTACTTTACTTGGAAAATGAAACTTAAAACAAATTCATTTCTACTTTGATCAGATGCAATTAATCCAGATAAGATACCTGTTTATAGTGACTTATTGTTTCCTCTTCACCATAAATGTATCACTTCTTGAGGTAGCAAACAAGGTTACTTTGCTGAAAATGTTACAATACAACTCAAAAACTGTTGCTTCCATCAGTGTCAGACTGAAGGGACTTACATAAACAATAGTGGCGTCACCAGAAGTTACAAAGTGCAATGTTGACGTCACATTTATACTTAGAACTTCATGCACGCTAAATCAATATGCTTCCTATGAATGCGAATAGAACTGTCAATACCAGCGTTGGATGTTTTTCACGGAAGTATTTTACTCATCTAATTTTGACCGACTTTGACCCTTGTCATTTACACCTTGTTTACATACGGTAATTGCGGCGAATCAGATAGCAGTGGCTTCCCCTCCCTAAATATCAATTTCAATTCTAATAAACAAGCAAAACAACTCTGCCAATGCCATAAAACTAAAGTAAAAACGTATGATTATGTGTAACACTCGCGGTCATTGGGAGAGATTCTCCATCAATTAGCTCCCCCACCGCTAGCTGCACTAATCTCCATCTGGCTAATAAATTGGTGTGGAAACAAAATAAAGCCTTGAACGCATTTTACCTTAGTGAAGCAGGATTACACGGAGTTCTGAATAATCCGATTCACGTTTTTCCAAAGTTAGAAATATTCGGTAACGTTAGAAATTTGATGAGGTGTGTTCGTGCACCTGACGTGCCGAGGCTAACGTTAACGTTGAACCCGGGTACGCTAAATTAGCTGTGCCTTTTTCCTCTACAAGCTGTCCAAGCTGGTTTGTTGGAACCCAGGAAACATTCCAGTCACCAGGTATTTAGTTGTTCATCTGGAGTTTTCGCCATTTAGCGCACATGTAACGCCCGCACGGCGCTGCTAACGTTGACTCACCAAATCAACCCAGCTGAGCAGGTTGATGCGGGGGAAATGCCGCCTTCACTGGCCCTCGTAAATTCCTGCTTCAACAATCCCTCCTTCCCGAATTCAACAACACAACGTAACACATGTGTAACATTACGTCATGTAAGGTTGTGTACATTATACCACTAATGTAAATTGATAATACCAAAAAGGTAGGACGGTGAGAAAGTATTTGTTTTCAAATAAGTAGCCTTTTTTATGTTCATGTTTAGCAGCGGTGAATCTAGTTAATTTGATTATTATTAGTAAGTATTTTGTTGTGTAAACGATTTCAGTTTAGTTCTAATGTCTCTTTCTAATACTCTAACTTAACCACATATACTGTATGTGGTTAGATTTTTGTTTGTGCTGATTTCCGTAAGCCTAATAAAGTAAGACAAACTGATGTTTCCTGTGTTTCAATCCATTTTGATATTTGAGATATTTCTTTTTGCACTTCTTGATTTGAATTGTTTGAATTTGAATTTGATTTGTTCAAATGTGATTGAAGTTTGTAAGGGGCCATACATAAACTTATATATGTAAGTGTTATTGATGGGCTGACATTTGAGCTCAAAAGTACTGAAATGCATTGAAGGAAAGACTAGAATGTGAGTAGTTCATTTATTAACAATTATACATGCAACATACAATTTCCAGTAGATTATTTTCAACATTAGGGTTTCTGTTCTGATGTTGTTTGCATCAACATGCAATGTGGATTTTTCTGATTACACCCAAAAATCAACCATTAAACATAATTATTACAGTGATCAAGCCTGTCTCTGTGTGTTCTGTCAGTTTAAAAGCCAAAATGTCTAGTTTTTCTTGATATTTTTACACTTCTGCAAAGTCATAGACACTTTGTCAAGCAGACATTCACTGTTCATTGCATTTCTTTCTTCTTCATCTGTATAGAAAAAGACACAAGTGTCCTCCAACACAACAAATTATGACCTCAGCTCTCATCCAAAACAGTCCTGACAAACTGTCCTGTTTATTTTCAGGCAAAGTTTTCATTCCACAAACTTGTCTGCTGAGAAGTACACCGGACCCTCAATTGTGAAACCAAGATAGACAAACTTGGGTACTGGAGCAGCAGGTTGGCTGGCTGGCTTGAGCATCAGGTTCATCTGCCGGACACTGATCGGAAGAAGAATAGCTTGGATACGGGGGTTTTCCCACACTTCCTCATTGCGCCACATCTTAATGACCCCTTCCCGAACCTGACGTTGGTCAGATGCCATTGTCATCATCTTTTCTTCCAAGATTTTATCTAGCCTTGATTTGTGGACCCATTTGTTCAATCCACAGCCCTTTCCCAGAAGAAACAGTGGCAAAAGGTAACGGCCTCGAAGGAAATGGTCATAATTGCTGTCAAATGCCGTCTTCATGAGTGTAACATGTTGTGGCAAATCAATGGGCAGCTCCATAGGCTCCGCCCCATTATCATCACTGGTCTGTTGTGCCATATATTCCTCCTGGCCTTCTTGCTGTTGATTCTCAGGCCAAAACAACAGCACAACCAAAAGATAAAACTCAGAGCTTTGGTCTCTTTCGTCCATCATCAAAAACTTCTGTAATATGGTTCTCAGTTTCCTCACTGAGGTGAGCTGAGGAGCATTAGGGATCTTGTTGCTCAGGATGATGTTGGAGAGGATGTACTTTTCAGCTTTCTCAACATCAGTGGAGTCCCTCTCATAGGTTCTTTCCAAATCATCTCGGATTTTTTCTAAATCAGACTCTGTTATCTCAGGGGACTGGAGTTCAGCATGGCTTCCCTTCCACGAGTGCAGGCCGCGATAGAGCTTGTCTAGAAGGCCTGCAAAGCTGGTGGATTCAGCAGCTGTGTTTGTAGTATAGTACTGGTAACACACTGCAACATCTTCCCAGAAGAACGGTGGCTCTAGGCTGTTCCTGTCAGGCATGGAGTAGGTTAGGTACCATTCAAAGAAGTCAAATTTGTCTTTAACTTCCTGTTCAATTCTCCAGATGGTGAGCAAATGTGAATAAGCCGGATTTCTTATTCCAAGTTTCTCGGCGACGATCTTTGCCACTTGAATGAAGCCAAAATGCCCTCTGTTGCTGAAAGACTTTGAGTGGCTTGCAGCAGGTGAATCCATCATCTCTGGCCTCTCTTCTCTAATAGCTTTCTGCTCTACATCTTTAAATGCGCTGAAGGCCATTTCCGCCACGTCTAACACTGCCTCTGTGTTCCTGCTCCTCAGCAAACGGTGCATATGAATTTGACCCAGTGTGTCAGTAAAGTAAGAGTTGTCGGGCGTTCTTTCAATGGCTATCATTGCCCAATGTTCTGCTATTCCATAATCAGTTTTCCCATGTATGATGTAGTGCAGACGTGCAAGTGCTTGAGGAAAAGAGGGAAACTGTGGAAATGTATCAGATGCAGCTTCCAAGACAGACACAGCATCGTAAAAAGTCTCCTTCTCCAGAATGTCTTCTATCAAACTTGAGAACTTGCATTTCCATGTCCCTTTCATTTCCCTTTTAGTCAGCAGACGTTGGATAAACTGCATTGTATGTGGTTCATCTTGATATCCAGAATGAAAATCCATCAGATTCTTCACAATGGTGCTCCTGGAAATCTTGCAATTGGCCAGCAGAACTACAGCTTCACGTGCAAAATTCACACAGACATGCTGGTCTGGATGTTCATCTAGATCTGTGGGGAAGATTAATCTTGTGAAGGGCTCCATTCTTTCTTCAAACGGGGGGCCTCCGTAGATGGGATCAGTCGGTCTGAGGATCTGCTGACACTCATGCATCATCAGGTAGGAGCAAGGAATGTATTTTTTCAGCAAAGCCAAAAAAGAGAAAAGTCGCGTGTTGGCAGCGCTTTGGTTTAGAACCACATACTCTGAAACTTCAGCAGCAATGTCCTCAAATGAAAAGCTTTCATTGGAGCTGTCACCTGAGTCACGCTCTGTGGTGCTACCTTCCATGATGATCAGTTGGAACTTATCAGTGATGTTCAGATACCTGTGAAGGTCAGAGCAAAAGTCAGTGGGAGAAATGCAGGCATCAAAGGTGTAGGAGTAGTCTCTAATAACAAAACTCAAAAACAGAGCAAACTAAAATCCAAGGTAGGTAGGGCAGAAAGTAATCCACAAAAACACAAGAACAGGAGCTCACAAAATCCACAGAAGGAACAAAAACTCAAATTTACATAATCTACAGAAAGGATGAAACACTCATGGCAAATAACTACAAGGTTACAAGGAACTCACATCAACATTTGGATCAGGATCAGGCACTAGACTAGAACATGCAAATCACAGGATATGAAACAAGACACTTGGGCAACATGTCAGCAATCAAACGAGGTAACTAGGGTATTATTACACAGGGAATCAATCCAAGAGGGGAATAGCTAAAGGGTTAGGGTCAGGGTTCCTAAATACAGCCTGAGATCTGACAACCAGGTCAGAGATCTGATCACAACGATGAACTGGCACAGAGGGAGGGAGGCACAGAGACTGAATACACAAGGGATGATACTGAACAGGCGAGGCAAATCAAGAACAGAGAGGAGAGGAAACAAAACAACAAAGACGAAACAGACCCACAGGAGGGAGGAGCAAACAGAAAAGACATGGACAACACACACGATTGTGACATTTTGTGTAAAAAATGGCAGAAATTTGACCTCGCCATGCCCATGAACCCACGAGAATCGACTCAACCTATAGGACAACGCGGGTGAAGCTCCTTACTCAGACACAACATCACCTTTTTTTTTACAGAAACAGTCATGATAAATAGTGCAAGTCACAAAATCATTTGTCATCTCAACCTATAATCATCATGCAACTGCTACATCTAAAGACTAGATGAATAAACTAATGTAAGAGAGTTGATGTCGTTACCTGTGTGAGTCTCGGCAGGTGCGCGAATGACTTAAGAGCTTAGATGGTGGCCTTTATAAAGCACCTTGACACAAGCATTCCTGCATCCATGGTGAATAGCATTGTTTATGGGCGAGTCAAACATTACGCACTTGAAAGACAACATTCCACATTCTACTGTTATGATTACATTTCCTCATAAACGCAAATGAGGTAGGTTGCACTTTCCTGTAAACTCAGGGCCTGTGCCAGGGTTTTGGAAATACAGGAGAGGTCCAGGAGATTATTGACTGTATTTCTGGATGATGTAAAGAGTATGTAAAGACTATGTAAAGCCATTTGAAGAAAACCCGAAAAGAAGCAGAAATTATACCAAAATGATACCTACAAACAAGCCATTTGCTGTTTAGTGGACAAATGTTTTTAATTTTTAGAACTTAAAAGTACAAAACTGTTCAGTACAAAGAATAAAGCAAAAAAAATAAAAACTCAACAACCCATTAATTAAACACTACACATACACCTATTATGACCACCTACTATTTCAAATTATCTATTATCTATGGTTATTATTATTGTCATCAGTATTGTTATTGTGTGTATTCCCAGTGCTGTCACACCCAAGTGCTGTGTACATTATACTACTAATGTAAAATGATAATACCAAAAAGGTAGGACGGTGAGAAAGTATTTATTTTCAAATAAGTGGCCTTTTTTAAATATAAAATCATGTTTAGCAGCGGTGAATCTAGTTAATTTGGTGTTCTGGGCGAACTGATAAACTGAAATATTCACTTTTTTGAACCCAAAATTATTTCCGTATTTTGTTTTTTTTTTCAGTTTAGTTCTAATGTCTCTTTCTTACAATCTGACATATTTCCTAATTTAGCAATTCTGCATTTGTTTAGATTTTTGTTTGTGCTGATTGCCATAAGTAAGACAAACTGATGTTTCCTTTGTTTAAATCCATTCTGATGTTTGAGTTACTTTTTTTTTGAATGAATTTGAATTTGATTTGTTCTAATGTGATTGAAGTTTGTAAGGGGCCATACATAAACTTATATATGTAGGTGTTATTGATGGGCTGACATTTGAGCTCAAAAGTACTGAAATGCATTGAAGGAAAGACTAGAATGTGAGTAGTTCATTTATTAACAATTATAAATGCAACATACAATTTCCAGTAGATTATTTTCAACAATAGGGTTTCTGTTTTGATATTGTATGCATCAACATGCAATGTGGATTTTTCTGATTACACCCAAAAAATCAACCATGAAACATAATTATTATAGTGATCAAGCCTGTCTCTGTCTGTTCTGTCAGTTTAAAGCCAAAATGTATAGTTTTTCTTGATATTTTTACACTTCAGCAAAGTCATAGACACTTTGTTAAGTTAAAACATTCACTGTTCATTGCATTCCTTTCTTCTTCATCATCTTTATAGAAAAATACCCAAGCTTTCTCCAACACAACAAATTATCATTCTAAACAGTCCTGACAAACTGTCCTGTTTATTTTCAGGCAAAGTTTTCATTCCACAAACATGTCTGCTGAGAAGGCCACCGGACCCTCAATAGTGAAACCTAGATAGACAAACTTGGGCACTTGAGCATCAGGTTGATCTCTTGTAACTATCATTTGGTTCCCTCCGATCCACACCAACACCTCGTCTGGCTTGTCTTCCTCTAGTGGCTGGGACTGGAGGACGCGGACCGGAAGAAGAATAGCTCGGATATGGGAGTTTTTCCACACTTTCCCACTGCTCCACATTTCAATGACCTCTTCCCGAACCCAACGTGGTTCAGATGCCTTTGTCAGCGGGCTTTCTTCCAAGATTTGATCTAGCCTTGATTTGTGGACCCATTTGTTCAATCCACAGCCCTTTCCCAGAAGAAACAGAGGCAAAAGGTAACGGCCTCGAAGGAATTTGTCATATTTGCTGTCAAATGCCGTCTTCATGAGTGTAACATGTTGTGGCAGATCAATGGGCAGCTCTATAGGCTCTGACCCATTATCATCACTGGTCTGTTGTGCCACATATTCCTCCTCGCCGTCTTGCTGTTGATTCTCAGGCCAAAACAACAGCATGACCAAAAGATAAAACTCAGGGCTTTGGTGTCTTGCGTCTATCATCAAAAACTTCAGTAATATAGTTCTCAGTTTCCTCACTGAGACGAGCTGAGGAGCATTAGGGATCTTGTTGCTCAGGGTGATGTTGGAGAGGATGTACTTTTCAGCTTTCTCAACATCAGTGGAGTCCCCCTTATAGGTTCTTCCCAAATCTTCTTGGATTTTTTCTAAATCAGACTGTGTTATCTCAGGGGACTGGAGTTCAGCATAGCTTCCCTTCCACGAGCGCAGCTTGTCTAGAAGGCCTGCAAAGCTGGTGGATTTAGCAGCTGTGTTTGTAGTATAGTACTCGTAACACACTGCAACATCCTTCCAGAAGTACGGTGGCTCTAGGCTGTTCCTGTCAGGCATGGAGTAGGTTAGGTACCATTCAAAGAAGTCAAATTTGTCTTTAACTTCCTGTTTAATTCTCAAGTTAGTGAGCAAATGTGGATTTCTTATTCTGTTGAGTTTCTCGAAGACGATCTTTGCCACTTGAATGAAGCCAAAATGCCCTCTGTTGTTGAAGGACTTTGAGTTGCTTGCGGCAGGTGTATCCATCATCTCTTGCCCCTCTTCTCTCATAGCTTTCTGCTCTACATCTTTAAATGCTCTGAAGGCCATTTCTGCCACTTTTAACACTGCTTCTCTGTTCCAGCTCTTCAGCAAACGGTGCTTATGAACTTGACCAAGTGTGTCAGCAACGTAAGAGTTGTAGGGCGCTCTTTTTATGGCTATCTTTGCCCATTTTTCTGCTTTTCCATAATCAGTTTCCCCATTTAGGTAGTGCAGACGTGAAAGTGTTTGAGGAAAATTGGGAAACTGTGGAAATGTATCAGATGCAGCTTCCAAGACAGACACAGCATTGTAAATATTCTCATTCTTCATGTCTTCAATCAAACTTGAGAACTTGCATTTCCATGTCCCTTTTATTTCCCTATTAGTCAGCAAATGTTTGATGACCTGCATTGTATGTGATTCATCTTGATATCCAGAATGAAAATCCATCAAATTCTTCATAATGGTGCTCCTGGAAATCTTGCAATTGGCCAGCAGATCTACAGCTTCATGTGCAAAATTCATATGGACAAGCTGGTCCGGACCAACTAGACCTGTGGTGAAGATTAATCTTGTAAAGGGCTCCATTCTTTCTTCAAACGGGGGGCCTCCATAGATGGGATCAGGTGGTCCGAGGATCTGCCGACACTCATGCATCATTAGGTAGGAGCGAGGAATGTATTTGTTCAGCAAAGCCAAAAAAGAGAAAAGTCGCGTGTTGGTAGCTCTTTGGTTTCGAGCCACATACTGTGAAACTTCAGCAGCAATGTCCTCAAATGAAAAGCTTTCACTGGAGCTGTCACCTGAGTCACTCTCTGTGGTGCTACCTTCCATGATGATCAGTTGGAACTTATCAGTGATGTTCAGATATCTGTGAAGGTGAGAGAAAAGTCAGTGGGAGAAATGCAGGCATCAAAGGTGTAGGAGTAGTCTTTAATTACAAAACTCAAAAACAGAGCAAACTAAAATCCAAGGTAGGTAGGGCAGAAAGTAATCCACAAAAACACAAGGACAGAAGCTCACAAAATCCACAGAAGGAACAAAAACTCAAATTTACATAATCTACAGAAAGGATGAAACACTCACGGCAAATAACTACAAGGTTACAAGGAACTCACATCAACATTTGGATCAGGATCAGGCACTAGACTAGAACATGCAAATCACAGGATATGAAACAAGACACTTGGGCAACATGTCAGCAATCAAACAAGGTAACTAGGGTATTATTACACAGGGAATCAATCCAAGAGGGGAATAGCTAAAGGGTTAGGGTCAGGGTTCCTAAATACAGCCTGAGATCTGACAACCAGGTCAGAGATCTGATAACAAGGATAAACTGGCACAGAGGGAGGGAGGCACAGAGACTGAATACACGAGGGATGATACTGAACAGGCGAGGCAAATCAGGAACAGAGAGGAGAGGAAACAAAACAACAAAGACGAAACAGACCCACAGGAGGGAGGAGCAAACAGAAAAGACATGGACAACACACACGATTGTGACATTTTGTGTAAAAAATGGCAGAAATTTGACCTCGCCATGCCCATGAACCCACGAGAATCGACTCAACCTATAGGACAACGCGGGTGAAGCTCCTTACTCAGACACAACATCACCTTTTTTTTTACAGAAACAGTCATGATAAATAGTGCAAGTCACAAAATCATTTGTCATCTCAACCTATAATCATCATGCAACTGCTACATCTAAAGACTAGATGAATAAACTAATGTAAGAGAGTTGATGTCGTTACCTGTGTGAGTCTCGGCAGGTGCGCGAATGACTTAAGAGCTTAGATGGTGGCCTTTATAAAGCACCTTGACACAAGCATTCCTGCATCCATGGTGAATAGCATTGTTTATGGGCCAGTCAAACATTACGCACTTGAAAGACAACATTCCACATTCTACTGTTATGATTACATTTCCTCATAAACGCAAATGAGGTAGGTTGCACTTTCCTGTAAACTCAGGGCCTGTGCCAGGGTTTTGGAAATACAGAGGTCCAGGAGATTATTGACTGTATTTCTGGATGATGTAAAGAGTATGTAAAGACTATATAAAGCCATTTGGAGAAAACCCGAAAAGAAGCAGAAATTATACCAAAATGATACCTACAAACAAGCCATTTGCTGTTTAGTGGACAAATGTTTTTAATTTTTAGAACTTAAAAGTACAAAACTGTTCAGTACAAAGAATAAAGCAAAAAAAATAAAAACTCAACAACCCATTAATTAAACACTACACATACACCTATTATGACCACCTACTATTTCAAATTATCTATTATCTATGGTTATTATAATTGTCATCAGTATTGTTATTGTGCAATAACAATAACAATACTGATGACACACACACACACACACACACACCAAAAGCTAGACATCATCAGCTCTATCAGTCGTTTCATCCTTTATGCTGCTAAGATTTTCTTCAGCTGCTGTAGCTGACATGGGGATCTTCCTCATTTTCCCTTCAGTACCTCATGGGGTTTGAAATCTAGCAGAGGTTCTGCAGCTGTACTGTATACATACATAGAAACTATGGCTTATCATATTTTAATATATATCACTTGGTGTTTGGATTAAAGCTTCTTGCTTTATGGGAGGAGCCATGTTGTGGACACTCTGCTGTGGAGAGCGTCTTATCCTTCAGCATCTTCTCAACCCAGCTTCATCGTATCTCTGTGTCTGATGAGAAACCACAAAAAACAGAAGAGTTATATTTTTTTATGTTTTTGTCTTATTGTTAACAACATTCCACTGCAATGGCATACACACACAGAGGACATGTTAGAGTTGGACACATACTCGTCTGAAATTTGGGCTTCTTCTTTCACGCCGCGGTGCTCTTGGCGGTGGAACTTGTGCCCACGCTTGTCGGCTCTCCAAGTCAATTTGAAGTCAGACACGGTTTGATCTGCCACACTGGCCATCAACTGAGTTACAACAGCACAGAAAGAAAGAAAGAAAGAAAGAAAGAAAGAAAGAAAGAAAGAAAGAAAGAAAAAAAGAAAGAAAGAAAGAAAGAAAGAAAGAAAAAACAAACAAACAAAGAAACAAACAAGTAATTACCTGTCCTTCTCTGTAAACATTTGATTTTTAGATTTCTTTTACCTTTTCCAGCAGTGCATCAAAAACAGTGGCATTAGTGATGTCGACATTAGAGATCTTCATCTTCATCCTTATCACTATCTTCTTCACTTTGAGATCTGTACACAACACACAGATCACCACACACAGTCAGACTGTCCATCACCATCCACCACATCCATGCTATATTTGGAAACATTGACCCATCTAGATGTCAGAGAAAAAGGATCAAAATTGCCTTAATTATCTGGCAACTCACCACCCTGACAGACGAATGTTGCCTCCTCATCGCAGCGAGCGTCCCTCCATCGGCCCTGCTGCGACGCCATGATGAAAACACAATTCTCGGGTTTCGAGGCGGGCCAGCCTTGGAGCCAGAACCTGAAGGAGGTCTCGCTCTCGTCGCTCCACGCCCAGGAATCTCTGAACAGACCGATCCACGCTTGTTCCTTCAACAGCAGCACGTTGACTTCCGAGTTGTCCGCGCGATTGCTTATCGTGACCAAGTCGGTGTGCCTGCTTCTGCAAATATCTTGAGCACTCACCCAAGTTTGTTTGTCGTAGTAAAAAACGTACCTCTCATAGCCGCTCCTGCCTATAGGGGGACAAAAAAAGACATTTCAAGTCAAGTTTAAAATCTGAAATGGCTTTAAATTCAAGTTTCAAGTGTTATCCAATAAAGACAATTGATTTTGAATTTGTACTGACGAGAATTGAGTCTGAGAACTGGACTGGCTGGTTGACCCATCATTATCATAACCACACAAGAAGGATTTGTTTATTTTGGGGTTAGGGTTGGGGGGTGTGGGTTAGATTAGTTTAAAACCAATTTTTGTGAATCTTTAACAAGCGGCTAAAAGTTTGAAAAGCTCTCAAAATAAAGGGACATGCACATGTATGCAAAGGGAACGTCCTCTTACATCATGCAGCGCCCTTGACGAAGACGACTGAGAGGAAAATGGTATGGAAATTTTAGGAAAATATCATGCACTCACGTTCATAACACACAAAATGTTGGGTGACTCCGCACATGTTATCGTTCCATTCCCCGTCGGCATAGCTCTCCACACACATCTCCAGATAGTCATAGTTTGGTTCGCCCTCTCTCCACCTGGTGAACTGGGGCACCCCGCTGCCGTCAGACCACATCATTCTGTCTCGCCCACCTTTCCAAAGACCGATCCAGCTGTTCGTCTCCAGGCCGCTCAGAATGTCGACCAACGCTTTCATGTCATCCATGTTGTTAACTGTGGCCAGGTCGGTGTATTTCACTCTGCAGTATCTTTGGGCCTCGTGCCAGCTCAGAGACAAGGCGACCGGGTGGTACGGCTGGTGGGGGACTATGGGTAAATGAAGAATAGGAATAAAAAATAACAAGAAAGACTTACTCTCTTTTGGAGTTTCGACAAAGGTGCTAGCTGTGAACAGAGGGTGCAGGCATTGCCATTATGAAGCATTTAGATGGAAAATGCATGGATGGATCTTCATAAATGTAATACATATCATAAAGATAAAGTGGTCGAGAGGTGGGGTCGGGTGAGGGAAGTATATGGCAGTCCCCAAGATACGAACGCCCGATTTATGAAGATCCCATTCTTACCTACTGACCCCCGTAAAGCCTAGTATTATAAAAAATCAAGTTACATACACTGCTTCACACTAACGAACAGGCAGACTAATTTGTGTACTTTGTGTACTCACTACTTAAATATTACACTCAAAACAGTGCATGTTTTAAGCAGTTTCTTGGCCAGAGGGAATCGTAACATGCGTAGACACAGTTGTGTTTCACGTATTGATGCTAGATGAAAAGTGTATGTAACTATTCCAACTTTCATACAAATTTGGCTTTAAGACAGACTTAAAAACTGAACTTATTTGTTAAATTTGAGAAATATGGTTGGGTTTTGTTTTGGTACGTTTGTCAGTTCTGTCAAGCGTTTCACCAATATTAACGAAAAAACAAATCAGGCACAATTGCCCCATAATTGATAATACATTGGCGCAATATCGGACTGCATCTTGATCCATTTTGCTAATCTTCAGAGAGCGCATACCTCATCCTAGGCCAAGCAGTCCTCCAATTATACCTCTGTCCCTCCATGAGGAAATTTCACAGGTTCTTGACTTGACCATGGAAGTACATCCATTAAACAAAATGAATATTACTGGAACAAAGACACTGTACTTACTCTTCTGAGCGGCCACCTGCATCAGTAGCATCCCTGTGAAATCCCAATTAAGAGTCGACAATTATCACAGTTAAAAGGTAAAGAATAACAACCTGTAGCATCAGTAAGTTTACATTACCCAAGAGTGGTTCTTACCTATCAGAGGGAGCGCAGCACGTCGCCAAACCATCAAGGATCTGTGAACAATGAACATTGGACCTCATTAGACGTACATCTGCCATCAAGTGATTAGTGGACATTCATTAACAGTAGAAGATGTATTTTCATCATATCTGTACCTCTGGTGCTGCTCTGACCTTCCACACAGCTCCCTATGGGACTTCAGGTTGTACGTATAAGTGCATATTTCTGAGTTTTTCCCCATCGTGTCATGCAAATCAACAGGAAAGGAACGCGAGTGGATTTGGTTACCAGTGGTCCTTTGACATGGCGTGGTTAAAACGACCTCATTTGGCTGTTCCTCCTCACTCCCTGCAACGCCACAAGTGTTTGCTGTCAGGCCGCAGACAAACAACGCAAACAGGATGCGGTCATTGTTCATAAAAAAAAATCCATTTTGTTTCAACTTAGGGTTTTGTAATGTAAGCACTGGACATCCACTCTTTGTTTTGTATGCTTTTATTTCATAGTATCTACCCTGAACGCTGCAATGAATGTTAATTTGGAAAATTAAAATGAGTCTAAATACATTTTTAAATAGGTAGTATATGAATCAATAAATAAATGAAATTACACAATTAGTTCATGAGACAAAATGAGAAAAAAAAGTCCAATTTAAAAGGATTACAAAGAAATGAAAATGCACAGTATATACTCCATTTCAGCAATTGTGTAATGATGATTCTTAATCTCTGTGTATACTAAATATATAATTGCACATTTACATTTGGTACATGGAGTCCCTAACATGAAGTCTCCCTGAACAGCCCGACACGCCTTCACCTTCAAGCGCTGCTGGAGATGACCTTCAGAGCTGATCATAAGGAAATTAGCTCAGGTCTGGAAAACTCGCCATGGCACACCATGAAAAGGACTCAAGGGCCACAAGCAGCACTTGTGTCTTCATGGGAAAACCAGATGATTCTTGAACAGGACACGTGACACCACTGTGAGCTATCCCAAGCACAACTGGTTTAATAACATTTTAAGACATCAAATACTCGACCAACAAGTAAGACGCAATGGACACAAGTCGCATCTGAAGTCAACAAACCGTCTCTGAGCCGCACTGGGACAATACTCAGAGACTCAAAATGCAATCAACAAAAAGGAGAGCGCTGTCATTTGACTTACACTTCTCCACATTCGTAAAATAGAATTGAATACATTTAAAATGTGTGTACTAGAACAACTAGGAAATCTAGGGTTAGACGTGTTGTCCTGCTTTCCTCTTCAGTATGTAGATCTTTTAAAACCACTTCAGTTAAGAAAGAAAATGGATTAAAATACAAATCCTCTTGTCTCATGCTAAACACACTAATCAATCACCATCCATTCTCCTCTAACTTTACTTTCCCTGTTCGGTTCGTCCACATCTGTGCAAGCACTTCAACTCCAATCCAGTCTCACTCCAGGACTCCTCGTTTTACATTGATTTTATACACACAGTTTCTGTTGGTGGGACAAAAACTAACATTAATTCATTCATTTAAAACGAAGTCCTATCTGATTCGATTTCAACATCAAAAATACAGAAGGGAGGTGTAAGGGTCACTAAGGTGTATGATTGGGACAATATATAAACTCTTTTCACTAACCGTTAATTGCAAGTGGCTTATGACCGATGCCAGCCTGCCTCCATCGGATCTTGAATTCTTTCATGCCCCTGCTGTTTAGCTCATCCGACAGCTAATAAACACACACACACACACACACATACACACACACACACGCACACGCACACGCACACGCACACGCACACGCACACGCACACACACACACACACACACACACACACACACACACACAGATCTGTCATTAGTGAACAACGGTGAGGAGGGCCAGGTGAAGCCAACTTGCTTGTGGAGTTTGTCTCTCACCTTCTTCAGGAGTTGATGTTGGATGAAAAGGTTGTACGTGTCCACATTTGTATGGAGTCTCAGCACAGTTTTCCTGTCATAGTCTGAAACGTAAATGTTGATGTCACTGGCTGGCAGAAGGTTTAAATTTTCTATTGCCACTATTAACACTCCTGCTATTGCTGTTAACATTTAATTATGTAGCTGTGTGTAGTGTCTCTCCTCATTTGTTTATTAACAATATATCAATTCTAATATTACATTTTTAACACCGTACTTAACCTCTTGCCAGTGCTGGAAATAGCACCTTGAGGTCCTACTTGAGTAGAAATAGAGATATTGCATTAAAAATATTTATCATTAGAAATAATATCCATCCATTACAAAAAAAAACTTGAGTAAAAGTCATTCAGCTCTAGATTAATAAGAGGTTTCAGCACTATAATATAAATGCTTCACAAAAGTACAAATTCTGCAAAATTACACTTCTCTCGTGTGATGAAATACTACTGATATGTTACTTAACACCGCTGCCCTGTGACTGTATTATTTCCAGATTCTTATAGTTATCGTTTGTTGTTAATGCTAATTAATCAATAAATAAGTTTTTAATTGATTTGTTTTCTGTAAATTGGTGGTTTTGTATATACATCTATAGGTATCACTATATTTATTTATTTATTTGTGTGGATCATTTAACACTCACAGTAGCAAAGAACTCTGGCTCTGTAGTAACATGACGTTAGAAACCACTGCCAGCCATTAGAGCCACCACACCGCACTCTGTCCCTGCTGTAGTGACGCCCCCACCAGTATCTGTATGAATTGGGGCTCCCATCAGACCACTGCCAAATGTCTCCAAACAGACCAATCCAGGCCAGCTTTCCATTTGGCACCATGTTCTGGATCTCCTCGTTCTCAGTCATGTTCCTGATGCTGAGCAGGTCTGTATGATACCGTCTGCAGTGGACCTGTGCAGTAGTCCACGAATATGCTTGCTGGACAAGAATCCAAGTCTCTCCTGCCCTCCCTGTTAAAACACATAAAGAATCAGCAATGCGTCAACACATAAGTCGCTCCAAAGCCTGATGAGGTGTCGAGAACAAATCCAGATTTTAACAAGTCATATATATAGAAGCAAACTATCGTTTTACATATGAAACCCACTCGTAGATAATCAATCATGATGAACTGGCCTTTTTCAGAAGCGCTCTGTGCAAAATCTTTTATGTCTATGTTATCTATAAGACAATTGTGGTCTCCTTTGTCTTCTGTATTTTACTTCCCAAATGTGCACCATATTTGGTAACAGTCAACTAATTCATTCATGAGATGCAGAACTTTTGATGAATGAGCCACAATTATGCAAAAACGATAAGGAAAATCATCAAAGAACAGAGATACAAATTCAATGCGAACATTCAATGCGACATTCAATTGTGAAAATTTACTTACAAATCGAAGAAGGCGGTAATGGTTGCAAATGGACCAAAAGGCCGACCAAAAGTTACAGCACTACTGCCAGGCCAATTGGTACCAACATTTTATGGATCCTTTGCTTAGTATCATTACTAAGTATCACTAAGTATCGTTGAAATCCACCAATCACAAATATGACCGCAAACACTTACAAGACAAAACAAGACTATGGCAAGAGTACAGAATAGTTCCCTGTGCTTGATTCACATGGTTACTCGGGGTTACACAGGTTAACGCGCCACTCATGGAGACAAACACGTCTTAAACATACAAGCGCAAATAAAGCATCTGAAGTCTGGGTCTTGAAATATTACCATCATAGCAAAAGAAGTAGTTCAGCGAGGTGCAGTTCAGCTTCCTCCATTCCCCTGTGTTTGCGATGCCGGCGCAGTGCTCAGGCCTGCTAGGATCAGTGGGTTCATCGGCTCCCCAGTTCCTGAACTCAGCTTGATCGTATCCATAAAACCCTCGAACTGACAGAGACCACTTCCAGGTCAGGGCACCTTCATAGAGGCCGAACCAAACGTTATAGCCGCGATAACCCATCATTCGCACGATCTTGACCACGTCTTGAATGTTGTTGACAGTGGCCAGGTCACTATATTTCTTTCGGCAGTAGGTCTGGGCTTCGTACCATGTCATATATTTATGAACGAGGACGTAATTGCGGGCACAAGAATCCCCGCAAAATTCTGTGGGTTAGAAAAAATAACTAATTATTTGGATTATTAATTTAACATTTCTAGTGGTTATTCTTTCAGTTATGATTAATTTGATTTTGTAGTGTCAAGTGAGTTCTTATAGTCTTAAAACAATGTTTTCACCAAAAATACATAAGCTGATTTGTGATTTGCTCACCAGATTCAGGCCGCAGTTGAGGGCTATTGGTTGCAGGTACAAGTCCTTGAATGCCGTAGACCTCCACCTCACACAGAGTAAGCTGTGTTGTATATGGGAAGAAGACTAACACATAACGGCCGATCAAACTGTTACAGGAAAAGGTGACCCTGTTGTCTGAACAACTGACGAAGACACATCTAAAATAGAGAGGAAAAGGAGATTAGAGGATATGAAGGGTGAATGTGAAAAAGTATTGAGCAGTCAATTTTTCAAATCCTGCAGCAAACCTTGGATTACGTGTGTCAGTACGTTCGCCAACATAGACGTCAGCGTAAAAGCAGCAAATCCCATCGAAGGTAAGCACAACTACATTAACCACATGGGAATCCTGAAGGTCCACCCTCGCATAGAGATGAGGTTTCATTTCAAACGGCCTGCAGGTGGTATGAAGGCCGTCTACAAGAAAGAACCGTTTTCGCTGGTCGCGCCAATAGAAATTGTTATCGTTTACTGCTCTCAGAGCCAGGTTTTCTGTGTTGAGAAGAATTAAAGATGACAAGAAATGTTTGCTCATATTACATTTCAAGAAGAAAGATAAAGATGCATTTTCTCTTTGACAACAGCTGAAATGAAATGTGCTTTTAACGGAATGCAGCAGCAGGTTTAAGTAAAATGCAACGCTTACCAGCCACATAAGCAAACACCTCAACTTCACAGATAGTCAAAGTCTTTTGGAGTCCCGGAAGCACCACGTGGATATAACGACCAGTCATCAGACCGCATTGGAAGCTGTACTTTGCTTGTCCGCCGGAAAATTCGATCAACGCACACCTTATGGGAGAAAATGTGTAGAAATGGGATCATTGGGTATTTTTTATTGTTTTTTCTAAAAACTCTGATCACCTGAGGAAACCGGTGAGCTGCCCGCCATTTGAACTTGAAGAACAGCAGGTTATCTGTGGTTTAAGTCACCTTTGGTTGCCGAATTCTGCTGCCGCTCTGATGTGGACCTCAGTGCCATCTATCCCGTTTGGAGAGCAGAATCCGTCGGCGAAGATGGTTATGGCAGATATGGTGTACATGGTACCCAGGTCCAGCTGCCACCACGGGTTGTCCTGCGATATTGTGGTGCAAGTCTTCGTTGTACCCATTAATCCACTGTTCTGGTCAATGGCGTTTTCTGGTAAGGTCTCAGATGAAAGCGATTGCGTCGGTATTGCGCTTGTGAGTGGCAGGGAGGCTGGCAAAAAGAGGAGGGAAAAGCAACTAGTGGTGTATCAATTTGGAAAGAAAAAGCTATCAAAAAGCTATCAGAATTTAACAAAAGTTCCCAAATAACGCAAAGGTCTGTATTTAAGCTGTGATGCCCAAGTAAAAAAAATGAAGAAGTGTGTGTGTGTTAGTGTGCATGTGTGTGCCTGTGCGTGTGGCATTCTGTTACCTTCTGGGGTCTTCGCGACGGCATACACTTTCACCTCACAAAGTTGAACTACACTTCTGGTTCCAAGGCGTAAAATGGTTACATAACGTCCCTCCATACTCTGGCAGTCAAAGCTCTGGATGTTGCCAGCTATTGAATGAATGATTCCACACCTGTGGGAAGACGGACAGGACACAGAATAAACTGAAAAGTAGGTAGATAAGGGCCGACATTACGACATTAATGAATAGCTGGCGAGCAATCTCAAGCCTCTATCAAGTTTTAGACCCAGATGTGTAGCTCAAGAGTTGGTGGAGGGCAAAACACAGCTACAACGTGAGCGAATAATGGACTTGGATTCAGGTGGACAGTAAACTCTAGGGGGTAGTTGATCTGTGTCTGCTGAATGCGTCATAATCAGGGGTGCAGGGGTATTTCATTGAAATAAATGAAATACTTTGGGTGTGTTTTTCTTTGGGTGCAGTAAACAAACGGCTCTATCACCTTGGGTTGTTGTTGCCATTGTTCTCCAGTGAGTTACCAACGCGTATTTCAGCCCCATCTAGATCAGAGAGGCAGCAGTCTGATCTCATGATGAGTTTGATGGTATGGACATAGTAGCGACCACGCATGTCAAGTCTCCACCAGGGATTGGATTGGTATTTGGTGGAAGAGCAGCTCCCTTGGGTCCAAAGTGTCGCAAGGTTGCCATCAATGGCCCTTGCTGGATCGGTATAGGTAGAGGACTGCGTGGCCACTCCACTCCGTGCTACATTAACTGGAGGGTTAACATAGAAACAAATACGAAAAATTATAGTCTGTCTATACTAAGCTACTCTTAATTTAAAGTAGTTGAGCTATAACCAAGCTACTTTTTTGTTTATGTGTGAGTCACATTGTGTTACCTCCTGCGGTCTCAGCAGCGGCATACACTTTGACCTCACTAAGATGAAGTCTTTTTCCAGCACCAAGATGGAAAATGTTGATGTAACGTCCGAGCATTGGCCCACAGCCGTAAGTCTGCGTTATGGTGTCATTTACCTGGATGACTGCACAACTGAAGGAAGACAAAAAGAGATGCAAGGTCAAATTAACTGAAAAAGCCGGAAGACAGAAACTCCAGTAGGTAGGTAAGGTTGCTCTGTGTGTGCTGAATGTGTGTGTAGCTATGATCACCTTGGGTTGCTGTTGCCGTTGTTCTCCACTGAGTCACCAATACGGATTTCAGCCCCAATCATATCAGAAATACAGCAGTCGGACCTCTGGGTGATTTCAATTGAACAGATGTTGTAGTCCTCAAGCAGGTCTAGTCGCCACCAGGGATCGGACACATTATTTGCACTTTCGAAATATGTTTCACTTCTTCCATCAATGGCGTGGCTTGCTGGATACTCAGTCATGTTGAAGGAGGACTGAGTAGCCACTCCCTTTGGTGCTAAATTAACTGGGAAATTAACATAAAAACAAATGTGAAAAAAGTCTGCCCTGCTGCACAACATACACAATACCTGGCTACAAACTGATATAGAATATTGTAGAATGTGCAGCACAGTTTTCAAACATTTAATGAAAACATTCTAATAATATGGGTTGAAAATTAAAATTATGACTATGGTAGCAAAAATAATAGTAACAAAAAAGTCGAATGAGCAGTAACTCATCAATGACAGAAAGTGTTGGGGAAGCTACTTTGAAATGGTACAAGTTACTCTTTATTTAAAGTAGTTAAGCTATAACCGAGCTACTCTCTGAATTAAGTCATTAGAGACACTACACACTCACAGCTTTTGCCAAGCTACACTGCTACATGTGGAAAAGTATGTTTGATTTTATATCTAAAGAGGACATTTAAAGGTTTCTGAAAATGTTTTGCACTGTATTGTTTGGGGAAAAAAGCTGCCACACTGTGAAGCTGCAGGGGAAAAGTAGTTGAGTAAGTAGCTTTGTTACAACCCGAACACTGCCAAGGCCTTTTCTTGGTTTTCTTACCTGCCTGGAAGGTGACCCTAACATTGAGGAGGATAGAACCTGAAAGGAAGGTCAACAGTAATGTAGAAATTGCATGTGCAAGTATGTATAGTCGGTCTACATCATAGCTGCTCTTACATTTACACTTTTATCATCCGAAAAGGCATTTAATATTTTAGAAATATAAAATTTTCGAAAATGACATGAATAACTTACCGCAGATAAATATGCTCATCAATCTCCACTCCATCATCTACAAGGACATTTTAAGGAATTTAATTAATTCACTCTTGAATTCTTGTTGGTGTTGGCGAACGTGTACATGCTATGTTTCTTAAATGGAACCACGTCTGTAAATACCAGCAAGTGTGCAACTAAATAAATAAATCATAGACTGTAAAAAAAATATTAGTGTTATTTTTAACTCTACAAAAAACTCAAAAACTCGCAGATCCCCACTGTTGTCAGGGCAATGCAATTAAGTTTTTCTTATAACTTATACAGCAACTTTCAACTATTTCATTACTTTTTCCTCCGTTGTTGACCAGTAAGCATTAACTCTACCGTTCACTGCTTAGACAACCACCTCAAAAGCACAGAACTTGAACGCATCATCAACCCGCAGCTATACTCACACACACATTTAATGTTGTTTAAGCAACACATTAAGGGTACTTGCAGGTATTTAACGCAGTCTGCAGCTCTTGTTATGCAAAGTTTCCTTTAAGCGACTCCCCACGTTTCCATATCATGCAGGGTTCAGTTTATACATTTTAACATCAATTAATATGTATTCTTCTTTAAAGCAACAATTGTCCTTAACTGTCAGTTTTTAACATTTCTAGCAACATTAACTCAGTTATTATGAATGTACCAAAAAGAATAATTACCTTTTCCACATAAATATCCTTTAAATACTGTTCTATAACTATACTTATACTATAACACTCAATTACAACCAATCAGTGTTGTGATTACCTGGACAGGTGATGGTGGCCTCGTCTATGCGTCTTCTCTCAATGTCCCAATCATTAAAGGTTGGTGGTCGTCCAACCCTCACTTAAAGTTGAAATATGATGTTACACAACCAATTGATCTTTTAAACATTAATGTGTGTACGTGTGTGTATGCCGGCCAATCCGTCTGTCTGCAATCCTCAGAGTGTGTGATACAACAGCAGCGTTTTGTATGCATATCATACTGTGTGTGCGTGGGTGTGGGTGTGTAAGTGTGTAAGTGTGTGTGTATGTGTGTGCATGTGTGTGAGTGATTTGGTTTTCAGCCAAAGTGACAGGAAGCACATTTTCACGTCAGAGAAGTTTGACTCGATGTGTTTATTTCGTTTATATTGTGCTTTTTTATTCACAATATAAATAGTTTCTCACCGTCTCCTAAATAAGAAAATGGTGGCTGAAAAATTGCCACAGTATAATTTTCTAATACTTTCTACCTATATGTAACATGCGACAAAGGCTAAGACATAACCTTAACTCTTTTGGGGGAATGAAATGTCTTAAATAAACAAAACTCTTGAACTTTAACAGCTAATGATGACTGAGCCAGCTGGAAATTGTAGAGGATAAAAGTCATACAGACACATTTCATTATTATTTTCATTTATACGCTGCATTTTGATTTATAATGAAGTCACAGTTTGCATTTGTGCTTGTCAAAATAAAGAGAATAATTTGTGCCAAACCAAAACCGTGAAAGCACACAGCCTCTCTCTCTCCAGCAGCTGTTTGTTTTGCTCTCAGCTCGGCGCTCAGGCCTGGTGTCTGAAAACGTCCTTCATGGTGACTTTCCAACTTGGTTTGCCCAGAAATTTGTTTAATCATTTGATTAATCCCACAGTTGCTGCATGTGTAAATTGTCTCTGAGGATGTGCTTTGTGTAGTTAGGTTCACGTCAAACGCCCTCACGCACCTCCCGACACGCAACCCACGCCGTCATCGTCGCCAACCAGCGTGATCGTCTGCCTCATCAAAGCAGTTTTGTTGCTCTTAGTTAAGAGTGTGTGTGTGTGTGTGCTCGCGCGTGCTTGCGTGCGTGCGTGCGTGCGTGCGTGCGTGCGTGTGTGTGTGTGTGTGTGATCTTAACTAGACTAGACAACCTACTTGTCACATACTGTACACACACGTTGGTAGACAGTTCAACAGAAACTTACTTAATACCAGTTTTTGTATTTTTGTATGTTTGATTTACACAAATCATGGATGCTTTTTTAGTTCAATTTGTATTTATTACCTTCCGCTGTACAAATTTGATTAAGAAAAACACAGGTTTGGCGGTAAAGATTAAGATGTGTATATAACATTTTTCTTCTTTGGTTTTTAGGGAAAGTATGAAGTCAAACTGAGTCAAAAGCTTCGAATCTCAGTTTAGCAAACATGTGACTTCAGTCCAGACCACAACCATTGCTCATTTCCATATTTTCAAACTCCAAACGTATTATATCTTAATAAAGCTTAATTACTACCTGATAATTAAAGGACAGTTGTATCATTTGGTGAGTAACTGAGAGAACATCAATTTCAAAACATCCTACTAATGTAACAGGCAAATCACAGGCAGGCAAATGTAAAACTTTAGGAGAAAGGAACAAATGTCTATTAAAGCCAAACTTAAGCACACCAAATCAACCACAACCTGTGCTGTCACTCATCCTCAGCCTGTGTGTTTCTCTGCGGAGCTCTTAAGCACTGTCATCCTGACGCTCTCTGAAAGTCCATGTTCGCTCAGGAAATTCCGAAACTGACAAAACACACACAAGAAAATGAACATAATTAAGTGACCTCAGTGTGATTACTATAGTGATTATTTAACCCAGACTGTCCACTGAGTGGCGCTGTAGCACTGGGCAAATTGAGCAGATACTATCACCCACACACACACACACACACACACACACACACACACACACACACACACACACACACACACACACACACACACACACACACACACACACACACACACACACACACACAGATACACTCTCACATGAGCTCTTGTAAATACACATGCATGGATTCTGTGTCTCACCGCCAGCATGAGCTCTCTGATGTCGTTTTCACTCAGGTCGATCGTAGTGGTGAGCCTCACTTTCATTTGAACGAAATGTTCTATGTAAAACAATCACATTTATGAGGGGAGATCAAACGTACATGATTGGACTGGGTTTGATTGATTTACACTTCACGTAGTTCAGATTAATTCCACCCACTTTGCGTCTGACGCAGCAGTGGGATTGAGAGCTGATCAGACCGGGAGACCTCTGTGCTGAGCGGGCCTGTGGTGGCTCTTTGGTTTGGGGTCACGGTGGTGCTGGGTGAGACTTGCTTGGTTTCGTCTGTAGGATAATGAAATGGCATTAAAAGGGTTAATCACCAGTCTGGGTAAAATTACAATGAAGTGTGTAAGCAGGAACACATTCATTTATTTTATTGTTATGTGAAAATGACAAACATTGGTAAATCCATTGTTTTGTGGTCAAGTCAAAGAATAAAATATAAAAATATAAATAGATACTTAATAAAATATCATGTTCTGGCATTACACCCTGGACCTACTATGATAAAAAAAATCATCTCTCTGGAACAACGTGTGTCCGAATCTGTCCTGAGGTACAGTTTTGAAGGTTCAGGCACGGCTAGGAACGGTGGAAGTTATCTCTTGAGCAGGTTGGATTCATGGCTCCTTCTAATGTTGTTGAGGAAGACAAGCTTGTGATAGTTTCTGTACAGTATAGTATCTGTGCAAGTACTCACTATCTGACGGTTTATTCATCATTATCTGAGGGTTCAGAGGTCAGAATCTATACATCACACAGGTTTAGTCTACACGCACACACACACACAGGTTTTGTTTGAGGTCAGACTGACTCTTTTCTCCGTAGCAGACGAAGCTGAGCGTTCTGTTGCAGTTCTCGTCGCTCCACAGTCCTGCGTTCCCCATATCAGCTGCAACGCATCCCTGCACTCCTGTCACATTATCAGGCTGTCCGCTCCTCCAGTTCTGAAAGGAAGATGTGCTGAGATCCGACCATTGGTGCCCCCTGCAGGGACAAAATGAACATCTCAGCTAATTTTCCATCAATCCCCCATCCTTTCTTTTCCTTTTTTTCCATAATAATATTCCTTTGTTCCTTCTCGCTTTATCTGTGCCTTTATAGATGCACACATAAACATACACACACACACACACCCGACAAACTATTCAGACCTGTGCAGGCCAATCCAGGCCTTCCCTCTGAAGTCACCAGCCGAGCCCTGAGATGTGAGAGTTGTGTTCACCAGCTGGTTCATTTCCTCTATGTTGTCCACGGTGGCCAGGTCAGTGTAGTTTCCCCTGCAGTGCGACTGGGCCTGCAGCCAGGGTAAGACGTCTCTGATGAAGTGGTACTGACGAGCACGGCAGCGGGTAAGAGCACAATACCCTGTGGTTAGATGACAAGACGACATTTGAAGAGTGGAACTAGTCCAAACGTGACAATATTCTGAGGCTAATATATCTACTATGAACAACTACAAAAGACTGGTTAGTATTAGAAGCAATCTGGGATGTTCTCTGTCCCCAGAAGAGGATTCCTAAAAAATTTTAGTGATCCCTGACCTCTTTGTTGTGTCACCATCAGACCAAATATTCCACAATCCCCAAGTTTACAATAAAGTTCTTTGAAGATGTTCTTTGCTTCATTGCTTAGCTCATGTATCCTGGATCAAAACAGATTGTCCAAATCTGCACTAAATGTTTATATTCATGGACCCCAGAGGAGGAATCGTATATCTTAAATCTTCTTGATCCCCCGACATTTTCTCTCGCATCATCAAGCCAAACCTCTCACAGATAAATCAGTCGTCTAGCCAATTTATTTTCAAAGTGAGTGCTCAAATTTCCAATAAAGTTCCTGGGGACATTCCCGATGCCCAAGGGATGAATGTTACCATTTTAGTGATGAGCTTACATGTAGCATCACCCTCAGCCCAACATTTCCACAAGGACATGGTATATCAAAAACTAATATGCAGAGTTTCACTAACTTATCCTGTGCATGGTCATAGTCCCCAGAGGGTGAGGTTTCTTGATGACATACATGGGTGAATTTGCATTATATTGATTAAAACTATACTTACCGATGAGTAAAAGCAGCAAAGACAGCCTCCACCTCATGATCAGACAAATGTGTGTTTATCTGTAATACACAGTTTACTGTTTAATGTATAAAGTGGCTCTTTATTTCTATGCTCCCAGCACCAACAACGTTCACTAGTCACCACATAATGCTAAAAAGCTCTGTGTGTAGGAGACATAAAGTAACATTTCCCTTCAAAAACACATTGCAGACATTAGTAAAGGTTATAATCAGAAGAATTATAATCAGAATAAAACAAAAGACCTTTGGCAAGATTGTCTCTTACCTGCTGCTGTCTGTATGTGGGACGAGTCAGAGTCTCTCTCATACTACCCTGCGTGCACAGACACACATTGTGGTTAAACTGAGCGAGACAAGTCTGATCCAACAAGTTCCTCATAACTTTCCTGTAACTTCATTCGTTTTCACACGTACCGCGATGTGATTCACCTTGACTGAAACAGGTTTAGGCTTTAAGGCTAAAGGGCAGGAGGGGGCACCTGGCTGACCTGAGCTGTGACCCATCAGAGCTTTCAGAGGAGATAAATAGGGTCAGAAAGGTCAGAAAAAACAATTGTCAATGGGGTTAATGGGTTTGTTATTCCAATTGAAACAAAGCACTGTTGTGTTGTAATGTAGTACATGTAGATGCAATAATCACCTGTAGCGCCATCTGTTGGCTTATTTCATGCTTGCCTGGTATGGATTAATCTTTATTGGCTATCAGATAAGCAATTATAAAATTTAGAGAGAAGTCATTTCTAATTGGCCTATTAGAATCGCACATTCTAGACTTAAGTAATCATATCAACTGCTGCTGCTTCACCACTGGATAATGGTTTGTGAACAATACTCAATTCTCTTCCACACAATACAGCACAGGCAAAAATGCGAGTACATCAGGGCTCTAGATGGAATCATGCTCTTCAGTTACATCTGTGAATTTCGTACTGTGACGATGCAACATGTGAGAACGTCTCGTATAAAGGTCACCTGTCATGTGAACAAAGCATCTTGTGTTTAGACAGAGTTCAACAATGGAGTTGAGACACAGTGACGGCATGAAAAGAAATCACTCCAAACTAACTACAGTTCCTTTTAATTTTATTACAAAAACAAAAACTGGATTTTCAGAATTAACAGTACAACATAGCTACTCAGAATAAACATAAAGGGGACAGAGGGGAGGACAGGGGGGGAGGGGGGGGAACCGGTGCGTACTTGTGTGTATGTGTGCACGCGTGTGTGTGAATAAGTTTATAAATCCCATAAAAAAAATCTGAAAGCATCAAAATATGCATCTGTCCTCCGCGAAAACATGATAAGTATGTTCTTTTACCACAATTTGACAAACGTCGAAGAAAACACGAGGGAGGAAAGTGAAGGAGAGGAGGAAGTGGAGGAGAAAAGAGCAAAGCAGGAATCAGAAGTTTCTCAGTCTCATATAAAACACTTGGCAGAAGATGTGTCAAGTCTTTTTTGTTTTACTAATTAAATGTTAAGAAACGTCTTTTCAACAGAAAATGAACACAAAATTCGCAATAAAAACCCACTTTTTTTTTCTTTTTAAACACACACACACAGACACACACGCACACACACACGTGACCCCTGACGAAGATGGAGGGTGAAACAAAAAGCGAGAACGATGAAGGAATGAAGAGGGTGAGGAAATAATAATAAAAAAAAAAAAGTTTGTGTCTTTCCCATATTTCATCATGATGCACACTGACCAACCCAAAAATAAGGGGGCTTCTACTTCTATGTACACATCATGTGTATATGCGAGGAAGAAGAGTCAAAAGAGCCTGTTGGGGCAGAGGGGAAGGGCCGGTTCAGCTAGGTTTGGCAGTATGTGTGTGTGTGTGTGTGTGTGTGACTGTGTGCGAGACTTTTAGTGCCGCCGTTTCTTCTTGGGAGGGGGAGGGGGGGGTACTGTCCGACCCTTCCTCTTCCTTGGATTGGAGGTGTCTTCGTCCTCATAGTGACTCTCTTTGTCAGCTGGAGGGCGACAGAGAGCATTAAAAACACAGCCAGTTATGAGTTTGCCATCATTCCAATGGTCAATCCTCTGCAAGTTCCAGGTACAAACCTTTCCTGGCCTCTTCCTCCAGCTCGTCCCAGTCTTTACCGCTCTCTTCCTCGCTGCCTAGCGACGCACTGTAATCAGCTGAAGACACAGGAGACGGCAGGTCAGCCGAATCAAAACACCCCCGTGTAGGTTGCAAACGTGTGTCTATCTAACACAAGCAAAACACTGTGATGTTACCAGAGTCCTCTGTCTCTGAGTCGTAATCCTCATCACTGTCTTCCCCCTCCTCCTCCTCTTCGTCTGCGGAGGGGTTGAATGTTTCGTCCTCTATTTCCGACTCAGAGTCTTCTTCTCTGCCACTTCCCTGAGGTAACAAAGTGCAAGTGACCAATGAGTTTCCTTTCAAAAAGCTTCAGGTAAGATGGGTTTTTTTTTTTTCCCACCCGCCCGCTCTGCTGAGCTTACCTCGCCCTCCGGGTCCAAGAAGGACCACCCACCCTGCTCGAAGAAGCCCTCAGGATCATCTACGATGGTCTTCATGATCTTGGTCCAGTTCAGAGACTGGACTCCCTCTGTGTACTTGATGTCACATGAGCTGGGAGAAACAGAGAGAAGGAAAGTGAGTGATCACCGGGTTCAATTTCTGGATAAGAGTCAAACGCAAATTATGTCAACAAATAATCAAAGGTCCATAATGGGAGTCCTTGGCCCTTACTTAAGCCACTCCTTGATGGGGTCGAGGGAGTTGACAGGCACGGCGTTGATCATGGTGACCTTCTTGTTGTAGTCCTTGTAGACGATGACCACGTCGAAGTTCTTCAGGTGGAACTGCACACGCTCAAAGTGGACCAACTCCACCTCGTCGAGAGTCACCACGAATGGCGGCTGGAAACAGACACAAGTGAGACTTCTGACATCCCAGACATTCATTCATAAACACTCGACCAATATCGGGAAAATTTGGGGAATCAAAAGGTTTATAAGTTGACAGTACCCACCCACTCAGTAACATTGACAAGAGAACTGGATGTGGGTTGTAGGAGACATGTGCTCCTGTAGGGGGCGCCCTGGAACCTTGAAACGAGACACAGCGAAAAACAATCAAACCTCCACCTTCTAAGCAGCTGCGGTCTGAGCCAATGTGAACCAACTCACCCCAGGTCTCTGAAGGGGACCTCGAACTCCAGCCCCTCCTTCGTCAGCGTCTCCACCTTCTCGATGAAGTTCTTAAAGGCCGACTTGAGCTTGTGCCTCATCTCTCTTTCCATCTGCTCAGCGTACAGGTCGTCGCGGTCGTGCATGTGTTGGTGCTTGCCCAAGTCTGTGGTAATCTCGCCAACCTCCGTGTAAAACTGCACGTCTGTGTGGCGTCTCTTACCGAACATGATAGCGTTCTGGTGGGAGGGGGTCAGAGACGCTGATAAATTGGCGTTTTTTTAGAACAAAGATTGCAATGTGACGCCTGCTAATCACACACCTTGAGATGGAAGTGCAGTACGATGATCATCTCCCCGTCACACGGCTGGAAGACAGCGTGTTTGATGTTGTTGTAAAGGATGTCCACTTTATCACCACGGACTGATGTGAAACGGAAACCTGGTCGGGGAGTCAAGAGATATTTAAGTCACCAAAGTTCATGAGACCTCAGCCATGAAGCACACAATACTGGAATAAAACTGCTTGAATCTGATCTCTGGACCCACTCAAGAGGGTGGCGGTTGACCTTTTGTGTGGAGGAACCTGTAGGCGGAGGTGTCCCCAAAGGTAGTGTAGTGGGTCCTTTTTCGTTTACAATAGTAATGACATGAAAGTATGCAACTTATCCGCCAATGATTCTGGACATTGAGTAAGGTTCCAGAGAAACTAGGTAAATAATTAAATCAGAAAGGTGTATGGCTCCCTGGACATTACGTTTTGCTACATTTAGGTAAGCCGGTGTTATTTCAGCCTAACCCACTATTGAGCAACTTGGCCATTTCCTGGATAGAAGTCCAGGTGGAGGGAGGATAGCTATTCACACCAGGGAAGGTCAACACAAAGGTTTTGGTTGGACAGACGAAGATCCTGGTTAGTTTGGTTGGTAGCCTATTGTGCTAATAACCTAGCGTGGCTTTGAATATGCTCGCCTGATAATGAGCCATCCTTGACAAATAAGCCCAGAAGAATCTTACTTTTCATTAAAAATAAATTAAAACAAAATTATCGAACTCGTTCCACTTTTACACTGCTGAATATCACCAAGTTCCATCTTACCGTTAGTATGCGCCTCCAATGAGCCCTGCATCCTCTTCTGGGCAATGTTGGGTCTGATGTAGAGGTCTTTGAGTTTGGGGTTGCTGCGGTTGAGGTTGATGACCAGCGAGTCTTGCTTGACGATGCCCTCCTTCTCCTTCTCCTCGGCCTCTCGCGTCTTGTAGCGCTTCTGCACCTCCTTGATGATGCGGAAGGCGTTCTGCAGGTTGGTGGAGGGCACCGACGTGTCCCCGGGGGTCTTTAGATTCGATGCCCGGTATGTGCTGAGGGGAAGGAGAAAAGATTTTGCTTTTGACATTGTACAAGTTCTCAAGTTGCATTCATTGGCCTTCCAGTAAACGTTCATGAAAGGAAGTATAAAACATATATAACGACGGTTCACACTTACATTTCTTTGACAAATGTGGCGTCTGGATTGGGAAAGATATTTCCTTCCTGGCGACCCAGAGAGCTACCTGGGACGTAGAAGTTGATTCTCAGGTACGTGTAGTCTCCTTCTACGGACATACTAATGTTCTAGACAGGAAAATGAGATGAATTGATATAAGTGCAACCCGGCAAAAACTTAGCTACACCACAATGTGTAATTCTGCACTTTAGGAAAACCACTATTGTGAATAATAAATCCCTATGGCTGTACTGCATACTGTTGGTCAAGCATTTCAAAACTAACCACGTACGGTAGAGTTAAGTGGGGATTTGTGGAAGTGGTACCTTGATGGTGGCAATGTGAAAAGGCGTTGCGATGCCAAAGACCGGCATGACGACGGTCTCGTACTTCTTGTCGATGAAGATCTTCATGTCCCTGATGTCCTTTTCTCTGGGCATCTGGGACACGTTCTTATAGGACACGTTAGATTTTCTGGCCCTGAGAGAGAAAAAAAATTGGGCGACCCAATTAATGACCAGAAACTTACTTACATGTGCGAACACAACTCAGTTTCTATGGCTGGATTATCGCCTCTCAGCGCCACAACTCACTTCTGAATCTGCTGCTCGCCTTTCTGCTCCGTCAGGCGCCGCTTGGCCTCCTCATTCAAATGATCAGCTAACTCCTTCTGATGTGCCCGCCTCTTCTCCTCTGCCGTCATCTCGTTCTGGGCGTTGCAAGAAAAGCGTGACAGTGATCGCATAAGACACAGGAGGACTTGTGTATCCGAAAAAGCACGCAGAATACACACGTAACCCTAATCTCACACTCTCACACACACATACCCTGGTCCTGTCTGCCAGCAGCGCCGCACTGCGTGCCCCCTTCCCCAAAAGCTCTTCAGCATCGTCTCCGTCTTCCTCTTCATCTTCCTCGTCATCATTCTAGGAACAAATAAGACAGCGGTCAATTTTCGTAGTTGGGACACAAGATGCATTTTCGCCTCTGGGAAAATAAAGCGCAAACCACAGCTACCTTCAGAAAGATCCCCACGTTCTTTATTTTCTTCTTGACCGGCGTGAGTACCGTTGCAGCGTCCTCCTGTTTCAGAGACGTTAAAGGCTGCCGTTAGTTAGAGCCCAACAAAAACTTTGCAGGTATAGACTCCAAACTAAACTGCCTTGCTTTGTAGCTCATTGGCAAAGAGAATCCCTCTTACCTCGTTGATCTGTATTGTGTCGCCAATAAACAAGGCGTACTTTTTCTGTTCCTCCTTCTTGCCTTCTTTGTTGAGAAGTTCAGCAAAACCCAGACTGATACTGAGCACCATGCCTGTGGACGGATGAATGAAAGGACACACACATATATATGCATGTTACCTCTGTGTGTTAACCAACTGGGAAGGGTAAATTACTGTTAGCAGCCAGAAATTGTCCAATCCGTAAACATGATCCTCACCTTTCTTCAGTTTGTACTGGTTTTTAGCATTCAAAACCAAGGAGCCTTCTCTAAACTCAATGCCCATGGCAAAGCTGCAATGAGGAGGAAAATGAAGATATTAGACACGAGTGTGAGAGTGTGTGGAAAAACTCCAGCTTTGTGTGCATTTACCCGAGGTTTTTGGTCAGCTTCGAAACGAGATCAGACTTCTCTTTCTTCACGTACTCCAGGACGGCGTTGTAGGCGTCACAGATCTTCACACCTGTGAAAAGAAAAAAGAAAAATCCAGCATTCATTGCAGCTGTTAAGTGGACAGTATGTACCACGTACAATCTAAAGCTCCCACTCCTGCCACGCTCCTGATCTCACCGTGTTTAAGCTCCTTGAGCAGCTCCTCCTCCACCTGTAGCAGGAAGTTGTAGTTGTCCTGCATCTCCTGCGGCGGGTCCACCATGAGGGTGCGCACCAGGTTGGAGCAGTACGACTTGTAGCGGATGCCCATGGCGCACGTGATGGCGCCAAAGTGTATGTGGTTCTTATCACTGGTAGACAGACGGAGAGAAAAGTCGGTTAAAATATCAGAAACAGTGGAGAGCTCTTTTGTAGACATTTCCTATGTTTACCTGACGACGCTGAACTTGAGGCTGTAATTTCCTCCGCTCTGGATGATGGGGGGGTAACACATCTCCACCGTGGAGGGGTCGGCGCCGCTCAGATACTTCTTCTCCTCGATGGCCTTCTCTACGGACTCGGCCAGCTTGCTGTGGCGCACTTTCTGTTGCGAGACGATTTGCATTTTAAAGAGCGCCTGTCCCATTCACACAGATGTAAACATGACCTACTCTGCTGAGGAGGGTTTGCTGCCTTTTGTAAACTAAATATTTAAGGGTATTGACAGATTAATCGATGATGGAACTGATCAGTTATAACCCCCCAAAACACCGCTTTAAGAAACAGGAAGTGTAAAATGAAATGTTTCTCTATCTTTACCATCCATTTTAAGTCAAAAGGGTCAAATATATCAAATATCTGAACTGAAGAAAGAGGCAGCAGTCACGTAAGTCCTCCTCACCTCGTCTGCGTCAACAATCTCCATGACCCTCTCCTTGAAGAACTTGGAGTAAACCTCGCTGGTGATAGCAGCAGCCTTCTTCATCAGACCGAGCTCGCCATCCTCCTTCACCGCCATCGTGTACGCGACCACGGCGCTGATGTCAACCTGGGAGAAAGGCATGAACATTACAGGACCAAAATAAGGAGGACAAAATATTCTCCGGGTTTTCAGAGTAAAAGCACCTTCTTGAAACCGGTCTTTGGACGAGTCGGTTACCTTCTCGAGTCCCTCGGCTGTGATTGTGTCGTTCCAGCTCTTCATGTACTCCCCGGGGAATTTGTCCTTGCTGAACACTCCCACCGTTTTCCCTTCTTTGCTGCCTCTGATCGCCTCGATCATCTTGTCGAAGTTGGCCTTGTTGCTTTCATTCTGAGAGACAACGAGACACAGGCAGCAAAAAGTGTTTCTACCAAAGCCATCACAAAACAGATTCCTCTTAAGGACAAAGCCCTTTCTGCCTTACCTTTTCTCTGGTGAGCAGGGTGATGGGTGGGACACCGTTGGCGTTCTCGTTGCCTTTAGTTATGGCCACCTGTTTGAGAAACTCCACCTTCTTCTTGCTTGCCAGGAAGATGATTTTGGTGTCACAAAACACCATGATAGTGTCAGTCAACTCGTAGCCGAATAGCCACGTCTGAGGGCAATTGAAAGGACATTAGGGGGTAAGAGAGAAAATCAATTAACATGAGGTGTGAGTGACAAATAACAACGGCGATCGAATCTTCAGAACATATCAAACATGAACTACAGTTTCTGAATATTTTTACGTCTTACTCTAGAGTAGGAAC
This sequence comes from Genypterus blacodes, assembly GCF_046128005.1. NCBI lineage: Eukaryota > Metazoa > Chordata > Actinopteri > Ophidiiformes > Ophidiidae > Genypterus > Genypterus blacodes. Next base: position 862,765 of record NW_027466925.1, read on the forward strand.
TCTCTGATGGTTGAGGGAGCCCTGAAGCGAACATCACTAATACAGGTGAGAGAGGCGAGCGTTCCCCAGCCCAATCAGGAGAATTTTTGAAGAAAGTGAAACAAGCAACAGGGAATTTTCAAAACTTTGGAAGAAAACGAAAAAGTACACCAAAACTAAAAAAAATCTCCACTGTTTTGAAGGGAGGTGTTGACATTTTGTAGAAATACATTATCTCTGTGGTAGGTCCTGTTTAAGCCTGTTCCTTCCTCATTGCACCCTGGACGATCATCATCATCCATCCATCTATTAGATAACTATTAGCGTTTTAAGCTGAGGCTGTCACTGTCTACACTCCGGGTTGTGACGTTTACAACTTATGGGCAGAATTCTTATCACGTCAATGCGCCCACGCTGTACACGTGGACAGATCCCATCACAGTTACCCCCCGTACAAGAACGCATGTTAATGACAGGTGTAAATGGCCACCTTGGATAAACATGCATGCGTTTAAAAGTCAAGTCCACAGTCAAGTAGACTCCACTACTTTGTCATGTGTAGGTTGTGGTTGGTGGCAGCAGTTTGCCCTCCTCACCTGTATGGCTGTTGACTTGGCATACACGATTTCCTCATCCACTCCCACAGACACCACAATGGCATCGACTTTGCCAAACTCATCTTCTCCTTTCTGTGGAATGAGAAAAACATTATGGACGTTTGTAAGATCGCAACACTGTTAATAACTCTTTCCTGTGTTTTCAGTAAGGGCCACAAAGCAGGTGTTACACAAGTTAATACATCACACTCAAACTGCTTCATCACATCATTCTGCATCTACTGGCAGCTGACTCTACAAAGTGGGTTTGAGGCTCTTTAAACCAGTTGGGAACGACCAAGAAGTGCATTTTCGTATAGAAGCAACTTAAACCGTTGACTGCCAATGGGCTAACATGATGAAACAGGAAACATCTAATAAACCATATTCAACCACTTTTAAAATGAGCTTATTAGTGACAAACCTTAAGTTTCTTTAATGCATCAACGTTGAAACGCGAATTAACACATGTTAGTGGTCTCCAGCGGATCAAACGGAGATAAAACTATTACTCTGCACATGTTGCAGGGATGCTGACGTTATCCTGAGGCTAAGTTAGCCATCTAGCATTAGCGTGTGGCTAACAGAAATAAAAACGGTAGTAAACACGTTGGCAGTTAACTGAGCACCAAGCATGTCTATTCGATACACTGTGTGGTTTTATCAACACTTGTATACGCAATTACTTTGCAACAACAAAGGCTGAGTCACGATAATGAGTCGGTTAGCTTTGTTAAAGGTGCTAACAGGCTAGCTAAGGCGGTGAATGGACTGATTGTGTGCGGACATGAGGTAGCTAGCCTGTTTTGTCTCCACGCTAGAAGCAGACACTTCTGTGGTGAAACTCGGGCTTATTTCACAAAACGTGTTGATGGTGAATGGAGATTAAATGCAAAAACGATTAAGCGGAAAGCGGTTAGCATCTTGGTGCCGACGCGGGCCTTTTTTCGCCGGGTGTGAGCGCCGGATCCGTGCGGGGAAACAGCACCGCTCACGCCGACAACAGAGTCAACACGCCGGGCTGCTGCTGCAACTGCTGCTGCTTCCCCGTAGCTTTCATCACTTTCACCCACTTTCTCGCCTCCATTAGCCCGCGTTTACCTTCCAGTTGCCGTATAGTCGTTTGATCCGGCGGTAGTACGCTTCCTTGTCCAGGTTGACGGCCATGGTGCGTCCTCAGCTCCAAACTCCAGCTCCCGGCTTGGCTCCACAGCAGGCCGGATGATGAGGATGATGATGATGATGATGATGGTCCCCTGTCAAGTAACAACAACGCACCGAGCTCCGCAAACCGCTACGAGATGTTGCCGCTGCTTCCCTTATAATGTCACTACAAAGGCCTCCTGCGCCAACGAGCAAATAAAACAAACCACACATGTGTTAAAATACGATCATGGATTAAAATCGAATAAATTATCAGTCATAAGCGCGTTATTCATAACACACCAGTACACACACATTCCATCCGAATGTTATAATTAACTCCCCCTCCTTTCCTTCCTCCCTTGCGTTCCCCTCCCTCCCCCTTGCATCTTTACATATAAGCAAGCATCATTAAAACCATTGTTGACTTTTATCTTTATTAATTAAATATTTCAATAAGGAAAATATATAAATGTAATGTACGGCTAAATCATATTTTCAAATTTTATAATTTTAGTGATATGTTTGTGGCGCATTTAATGTCAGTTGTGGCGATGTCGTCAAACAGCACCCCCTGTCTGTTGTTGATCACGTTGCTTTTTCCCGCCATGGTGGATTTTCCCGCCATCGTCATCAAAGCTTTGCGTGACGCCAGTCTCGCGATACAAGCTGCCTGCTGCGAGTTTTGGACGCGTTTTTTTAACTAAAACTTTAAAGATGATTTGAGCTCTATCTTCATTATGTTTTTATTATTTGTTCTTGTTTGTTTTTACACACATTAAGATGACCTGTGTTATTAATGAAATAAGTGCGACTCAGGCTCACCCAGAAGTGTCATGAGAAATGTGTATTAAAACACATTTCTTTTTATTTCACCATTTCCATGATATCTACAGTAAACCAGATCCATCATCCATTGTTTACAGTTTTTGGCAGCAGCCTCTCTGGTTGGTTCTCCACACTCCCAAGATGAAACACTGACATGATAAAAGCTTTATGTATTCCAGTAGTGTTGTCAGCGCTGCTCAGTATTTCATCACAACCAACCAATTTCATTTCGCCGACAAAATCTTAACACAAATTTAAAAAGCTCCGATGTTGCCGGGTGCCAAGCAGGATGGAGCACTCAAGCAGGTCAGGAGGTTAATATGTATCATCAGCCGAAGCACCTGTGTTGGTTAAAAACCTCCAAATGATCAAAGACCTAAATCTAAAAAGCATTTGGCTGGTAATTTAAGTTTAACCGTACCTCACAATTCCAAATGAGCATGATGTAAGACTATTTGTGCTTAGCCCAGTTGTCGGTCTGTTGCCGCTGGCCCCTGGCAACCAAAGCAGCCATAGGTTACATTATTGCAGCATGATTTAACATAAATCACCTGTAGTCTCATTCGCTCATCACTGGTCACAGTTGAGGGAAGGGAGTTGGAAGCTTTTCTCAAAATTAATACATCAGCAAAATCACAATTCCCTGCATTTTTAAACACAATTAAAAACAAAATTTCCATATAAAATGTCATAATTATTTATCTACAAGTCCATAATTTAAATTCTTGATAAGATTATCTGCGGTTCCGGCTCCGCGGTTCTCCTGCGGTGAATCCGGAACGGCAGAGTCAGGTCTCTTTGCCCTCTTTAAATGTGGTTACGCCATTATTCACTCATTCATCCAGTTATGAGCCCTCAATCCCACCGTCAGACCTCAGTAAAATAGTATTCACAGATATTTCTAGGTTTGTTTTATTCAACCCTCGGTGACAAACCTCGACCCCTACGGCACGACCGAACCGTAAAGTGCCAATACTACCTGACCTGGATCTGTCATTCATCCAACCATTCATTCAGTCAGTCATTCATATGTTCAGAAGCATTTCATTTACGTCCCGTCCTCATCCATCAGATGTGTCCTTGTCCCTATGAGACGGTGGCAGAGTTCTGTCCTCGGATGGCGCACCAGGCCATGAAGACGTCCCTGCGGAGGAGAGAAAAGAACGGCAGTGTCATGTTTCAAATCTTTACACAGGCAGAACCACCCCCACCCCACCCCCACCTCTTGAGTTAACGCACCTGCAGTGTGTAGCAACACACTCGTTACTACAGTACTCTTTGTCCCAATCTTTGTCCTCCACCGCCGGTTTGTTGCAGCCAGCGCGTACACAAATGTTGGGGCTGACGGCAGGCGCCACGCTCAGTCCAGGGACAACGTTCACCTCCACCTCCATCTGACAGAGACGAGGACGCACACAGGTCTACATTTGGGTGTCTTCCAGATTATTGGCAATCATATTACATATGTGGGACTTTTATTTTGCTGAGCTTACCCCTTCTTCAGCCACTTCCTCAACAGCGGTCGACTGTCCAACCTCCACCGTCACAGCAGACGAAGAGGACGAGGACACCGACATGGCTGTGGGCGTCTCACCCGCTGAGGTCACAATGATGGGCGCGTTCAAATCAGACTGGCGCGACGAGGGGACTACCTTGATCTGCAGGGGAGGTGGCGCCGTGGCGGCCGCCGCGCCCCCTCCCCGTGGCTTGGCCTGCAGGGGTGGGGGCGCCTGGGCGTGCACCATCTGCTGCAGGCGCGGTGGGGGAGGGGTGCTCTGCATCTGCTGCAGCGGCGGAGGCTGGCGTGGCGAGGAGGCCGCCGACGTCGTGACCGGCGAGGCCGTGACCGTTACGGCGCCAGAAGGTAGCTGCAGCTGCTTGATGATGATCTTGGTGACGGTGGGGGGGTTCAGGGCGGGTGTGGCCGGCGGTGGGGGTTTGCTGGCGCCAGTGCGGGAGCGAGTGGTGACCTGGGGCAAGTCCATGATGATGTTGGAGGTACAGATGTTGGTGATTGTGTTCTCCTCAGGGTTATAATGCTGGGACCTGGTGGAGCGGGAGGCGGTGGCGAGCGTGGCGGTGACCGCAGGAGCCGGGGCTGGAGGGGAGGGCGACGGCGACGTGTCCATGACTTCAATGGGGGACTGAAGACAAAGACAAACAAGAAAAGAAGGCATGATGAGGAGTCTAATGATGAGATGCTCAATGAGGCCGCCTGACTCATGATGGAGTCATTGTGACTCACCTGAGAGGTCTGTCTCGCTCTGTACTCTGCCAAAGCCTTCAAGTAATCTTTCTTTGCCGCTTCATTTTTCCTCTTGTAAACCTAATTGAAGGGAAACCATGAGCACGGTATGAGACTTCACTTGAGAACCTGGCAATCGCTGTCCATTTCCCTCTTACCTGCTTCTGTTCCTCCCCCAGGCTGTCCCACATGGACGCCACTATCTTGGACACCTCTCCAAACGCTGCATTGGGGTTTTGTCCCTTGATTGCCGCCTGCGTGTCCCTGAAGAACAACGCGTAGGCCGACACAGGTTTCTGAGGCTGGTTGGGGTCTTTCGGCGGCTTAGTCAGCTTCCCCGGCTTTCTGTTTCCTCCTCCTACCTTCTGACCGACAGCTGTGGACACGCTGGGCGCCGGGGCGGAGAGCGTGGAATCCGACAGCGAGGGGTCGAGGGAGATGACCCCAGGAGAGACGGCGAGAGAGACGGGCGATTCCACGAGGACGCTCTGAAAGGGATGAGGTCAGAATGTTTGTTTCTGATAAACAGTCGTCTTGATACTGTACAAATATCATTCAGTACACAAATACTGTCACTCACCCTTCTGAAAACGACCATGTCGTCATCCTGGAGCGAGGACGTGGGTGACGCTGAAGCTGACAGTGGGTGATCAGGCGACTGGGGGCGTTGTAGTATATTCCCGCCTCCAAGTCCGAGGCCCAGCTGAGCGCTGAGCTCGGAGTGGTCAATAGTAGTCAGCTGGTTGGTCCCTAACAGGCCTTGGCCCATGTCGCTCAGCGGGACATCGATGGTCATTTGGGACGAGCTGCTGAACTGAGAACCAATGGGATGGCCCAGATCCTGGAGTGACAGATGATGGGAAAATGGGTAAGATGGCGCTGAAACTGGTGTTAAAACCAGGAAGAAACATTCAGTTCTGCCCTGCTCACCATGCCCAGCGTGGAACCCAGCAAAGCACCGCCCCCTGCTTGGTTCATCACCCCCAGACTCAGATGATCCAGTCCCTGTGCGCTGGCGTTGACAAAGGTGGAAGCGAAAGAGGGGTCGTCCCCTTCGACCACAGCGTTCCCCGGCACCACCACGCTGTCGGACGGGCCCGTGTCCGAAAGCCCCCCAAAGTGGGACACCACATCCGACACTGTGAGGGCCGAGTCTGGATCCAGGGAAATGGGCGGAATCTCAAACTCCTCATCGCCGAGGCTGGGAGTGTGGAACGTCTGCACAGAGGAAGAAAATGGATCATTAGAGTCCTGCCTCAGAAGACTTCTCTGGCGGACAGTGGAACATTTGCTAATTCAGGTCATGCGCGACATATCCGTTTGAAGCTTCTGACTGTCTTTGGAACAAATGTCCTAAAGCGCAAACACAAGGACGATACTGAGGGGGAGCTACGGCAGCACAGGACTCGAGACGCGGGAGCCTCACCTCTGAAGATGAGAGGAAGGGATGACTGGAGCCAGAAATCGTCAGGTAGTTGTCACTGCCTCCCGGAAACTGAAACACACGGGCGGATAAATTGGTGATGGGAAAAAAACTGAACTGGGACATTTGCAGCAGCAGTAAAGTAAATAGTCAGTCTGCTATCATCAGACTGGGGTCAAGTTCTTATTGCAACTGGGTTTCCAATGTGGTGAACGTAAACATTCATCCATCATCTCTATACCCTCCAAACCCATGCAGGGGTCGCATTAGGCTGCAGCTTATCCCAGGGTTGGTTCTGATAAAATAAAAAAGTAAGGAAATAATATCCTTTGTGTGGCCATTGAGATATCTAAACTCAAAGATACCAAACAGGAATGTTTGCATCAAAACAGGCAGCCAATAGAATATGATCTCATTTAACCCACAGACACGTGGATTCATATTAGACACGGTGCTGCCTGACAGCCTTAGTTATCGTACAGATATGACAGGCTGGGGAGGGGGCATTGTGTCTGAGTTAAGGAGTTTCCTCATTCATAAGGAGTCACCTTGTTGTCAGAGTCAAATCCATTGAACGCCTGCGGATCCAAGAACTCTGGATCGCCGTCGTGCTGCCCGGTACCATCGGTGAGATCCGAATAAAAATTCAGGTCCATCTTCTCAACTGGGCCTCATATAACAGACTCCTGGTGCCACAGGGCGGTGGGCAATGAGCCGAAATCCCCCCTGACCTGACGTTTGACTGAAATTCTGGGGGTGACGTTAACGCCGTTTTGGGGAGAGCCACCCCACAAACAAAACGATCTTATGCTGTTATAAACACCAAAGCCAGAGCTGACAGATGCTGGGTTCACTCACGCTGCTAAAACGGAGCATGTGCACTCCAGTAACCGGGCCAAAAATAACCCGTCTGTCTGTCTGCCGGCTGTCTGGCTGGCTAGCAACCGAGGTAACGTGGCTGTCCACCCCAGTCTTGCTGACTTGCCCTGCCGCGGCTTAGCTTAGCTGCTCTGACGCAAGGATGCGGTACTCGAACGCAACGCTCCACGCACAGCCCGGCGCCCGTTTGTCCGTCGGTCTTCAAACGTCGCATTGACCAAAGAACGGTGAGTGGGGAAACCTCGGCAACTCATTCACCGGGCGATCGAGATCGACTGTCGCGACGGAAGGCGAACAGAGTCCCCCGTTTTCCGTTCGTGTTGACCCGGGCCAGGCTACTTAATGGATCCCGAGCCACGGATGGATCAGCACGGATAACGGAGAGGAGGGGGAGACCGGCTGCTGCGTCAAGCTCGCTACACACGGAGGACTAAACCGGACGTTGAATTGTGTGTATAACCACAATTGTGTCAGACTGCTATTATTTCTGCTTACTAAAAAGTTGTAATACGACCACAACTACCACCATTATCAGCATTGTGACTTCTAATGCAGGTATTGTCGATATTATGAGTACAAATATTTATAGTAATATTATGGACTGTACTTATATAGTCCTAATAGTATTATAACTAGTTGTACTCATAATTATCATTAGAAATACAGGTATTACTAGTGTGCAGTACACACTAGTATTACAAATGTTAAGGAGTGTTTGAGGATACATTTACGAATCCGATGCATCAAATCAAATTATTGAATAAAAAATTATCACCTTGAAGGAAAATCGAAAATAAATTTGAATACACTGAGAAAATAATTAGATTCTTTGTCGGCCTTTGAAAGCGTGTGCTTACGTTCCCATGGTCCTGATTATAAACTCAGTGGTTTAACAAATTTGTGTGGAATTACAAATTAATCTATTCTAATTTGATTACAGATTTTTGAGTTCAAATACGACAATAACTACTATTTATCGAGCATGCAAACAATCTTTTTATTTTGAAATGTAAACTGGAAACCACCTGTCGTCACTTTCTCCTTGACAAATCTAGCTGAAAAGCAGCTGAACTACATTTACCGATTGTGACTTAAACATAAAAACCCCGAATATTAGTTTAGTAAAACAACCAAAACTGGGCTGAATCAAAGCAAACAAACGGGGAGAACAGACTCGTAAAACTGCCTGTCAGCAGCGGTCTGACAGCTTCGCTCACCTCCTGTTCTGTCACAGTGGTTCGCTCCGGTGGCCTCTCTCTACAACGCTCAAACCGGGGACCACCAGACTTTTGTAGGGAGGGGGGAGAAAAAGGATTTTGTCATTTTGCGTTCACAACCCAACGAGTTGAAGTTACAATATGACTAATCTGACTCTAACATAAAAAATCTGCTTCTTGGTAGCGGTAATCTTTTTTCGCTTTAGCGTCGAGTACTTATTAATTCACTAAACACACAGCAAAACTACATCCAAAACACAAAGTAAAGGCTTAACGATTTGCAATGGGACAAAAATCAAACAAGCAAATTCGGTTTAATTGATTAAATAAAGGGATAAATCACACAGGTCGGGCCGTACGTCAGAAGGCCATTGTTGTGTTTGTGCAGTGCGAGATGTACACAAAGGTGTTTTGTATTACGTGGAAAGGTTCTAATACTACAACTCTTCTTACCTCCATGCTCACCCCGGGTGTTTGATTAATGTTTTGTTTTTAATTCCACTTTTGTTAGTGAACTTCGCCCAGAAATGAGTTCCTCAAATATCTCAACATGGCACCGGCTTCCGGATTGTACGTACGAGTGGAAGTGACGCCAGCGCGACGCATTTTCTAACCTTTATTTAAACAACGACACGTGCACAAAATACATGAATGAAAGAAAATGTAATATACTGTATATAATGTAATATTAAATTGTCACTGCAATTCGTTTTGATAAAGTTCAAAGTGAAGAATAGGAGAATATCCCTAAAATTAAGAGTTTGGTTATCATGAACCACTTCCAAAATAACATTACACTTCCAATTCTGAATATTTATACATTGAGCAACCTTTAATAATGCCTGAACGTGTATCGCTCATTTCAGTAATTCAAAATTGTGATGTGACAATTAAACAACAAAACCAAACATCGGAAGAGTCAAGTGTCTTTTCTTTCAAAATGTCTTTATTTATTCCCGTATTTTTTCAAGCAAATTTTTAGAAGTGTTTTTTCTATTAATGTAATTAAAAAAAGATAAAACTCGGGATCTTTTTTTGTCTTTATGTACAAGCGAGAAAACATTTAGGAAATAAAAACGAACGTAAAAAGAATCCCTGCACAAAAACACTGAGAACAAAAATGAAAAAGAACAAAGCATCAGATTGACTTTACAGCTCCTCGCTTTACGGCAGCAACAAGCTTACAAGCAATACGGGCGCCAGGGCTTTACTCCATCACACACGCACACACACACACGCACGCACAGCAGGATGGGTTTATTTCAGGTGGACGGTGAGTGGGAGTTTCGCGGTAAAAGCCTGCATGACGGAGCACAGCCAAGATTCTCATTAGAAGGAATGGAATACACTGTGTGGAACTAAACTGAGCACACAGCCATTAATCAATCATACACTGTACACACACACACTTCTCTCCAAAACATTA
>NW_027466925.1:875000-915000 GCF_046128005.1 Genypterus blacodes
CAACGGCAAAACGAAAGCAAGTTTGCAGGCTGCTTGAGGAGATCGGGACATTACGACCTTCTTCTGGAGGATTCAGTCGCACAAAGCGGACCGTCTAACCGTCTAAACCTCTAGAATTTGTCCAGAATGTCCACAAAACAGCGCTGAGGCTAAACATCTCTACAGAGCTTGCTGACACTACTGCCTAGAGCTGCAAACTTACATCGTCAAAACTCCAGCGTACGCGCTTAGGGAACAAATGACGGAGAAACATTTATTTACAACTCTTTCGTGTGAAGTAAAAAAAGGTTGTACGAGTTTTGGGTGATCGGATTTCCCCAGTTTCTCTTGCCACCTTTCAATTCACCGCAACAAACAGAATAAAATCATCTTCTTACCTGGAACCTGATCTGATCCCACACCTCTCCCACACCTGTCCCATCGCTTCTTTCAATCAATTTCAGTGACTTTCTAACCTGCCCGCGGCCTCGCTCACCTCTTTTTCCCGGTCGGACTTGGACAGTCTCATTTGTCGGAGCATCTGAGACCTCTGCTCCATCATCAGCGTCCTCTCGTAGGTGTACGCGCTGATGTCGCTGTCGTGCTGAGGAGGAGAGCGTAGGACTTTGTCACGTAATGCAAACACTTGAAGACGCTATGGGTCCCGACTGGCCGCCCCGACGTACCATCTCCACCACTTCCACCTCAGCCTCGATGCGGAGGTGATACAAGAAGGTTGCCAGGTCCTTCTTCATCTGGATGGAATTGTCCTCCATCTGGGCCACCGTGAAGATTCGCATCCCGCATTTACGCCACACCTGAGGGAAGAAGAATGTTCAGGCACTATTCAGGTTTTTGCCACTGGAGGAAAGGAAGGCGGCAGACAAAAATGCATTTGTAGGTTCTCCCTCGTACTTTGTGCTGGCGTAGCAAAAAGGGCAGCAGCATGAGCATGCCGCCATCGTGGACGATCCACCACACGTCGATGTAGCCCTCTGTGCAGGGTTCGCTGTTGCTGGGGAACAGGGAGATGTTTTTGGGCACCAGCAGGGCGAGGTGGGCGGCCGTGGTCACCCGCACTGTGTCTGGAAGAAAGAGAGGGGGCGCTGGTTAGCCTGCTGAAATCTCTCCTGGCCTTTTACCTCCACTCGCTGTCCTTCCTCTCCCACTCACTGATGAAGGTCTTCCAGGACTGCGGGTCCTCGCTCTGCCTCCAGGCGTGAGGCCAGCCCATCACCACCGTGTTGGGCTTCATGCCGCCGAGGCCGCTGGACTGGATCATGTGGCTAATGCCATCGCGCGGCTTCTGGGCCACGATGCACTGGCAGAAGCCCTTCACTCGCTCCTTATCCATCAGGTGCTTCAGCGTCTGAAGCAGGAGGAAGGAGCCGTTAGCTTTCTTTTTTTAAAGCTTTTCAGTGACCTTGGTGAGCGTGTAAAACGAGGACTCCCCACCTGTTCGGCAGCGAGGGCCTCCCCGTAGCTTTGCAGGAAGTTTCCAGGGACGACGGTGCCGACGATGGTCAAGCCCTTTCCTGCTTTCAGCTGGCTGGCAAACGTCAGCAAGCGGGGGGATTTGACGTGGGCGTCCTCATCCAGCTTCAGCAAGACCAGCAGCTGAGGCCTGGAGGGGCGTGAAGATAGGACGGACACGTGTGTGTGTTTAGCAGAGCAGGATTAACTTCAAATGACACAAGAATAAGTTTGGTGCTCAGTACCTCCAGTTTTTGGTGTGTGGCGGTCCCTCCTCCAGCCTCAGGAGGGCGTAGCGGGCAGCGCTCAGAGAGAGACCCCGGATCCCATCCCCCCACTCCTTCTCCGCTCTGACACAAACACATAGGGATATCAGTTATCAGTGTTACTGTGACCTCCACTGACACACACCCACATGAGATGGATGTACACACACATACAAGAAGACGTACACACAACACACACTGCTCTTAACCAAGCTGTACATGTACAGTCATGTGGACGAATACATCTCCATGGCAACATACCCATGGTACTCTATGTACTTGTAGATCATGCCGGCGATCACCATAGCAACAATTGCGTAGTACCAAGAGGAGATGAACATCAACGCCAGACAGATAATCATCCCCAAAAACGACAAGGTCCTGGACACGGACAAACACCAGAGGCACAGATCAGCATTGTGTGGCACCTGCAGAAGCTTGAGTGTGTGTGTGTGTGTGTGTGTGTGTGTGTGTGTGTGTGTGTGTGTGTGTGTGTGTGTGTGTGTGTGTGTGTGTGTCTTGTAGTACCAGTGGTAGTAGGAAAAGCGCGGCCTCCAGTTGGGTGTCCGCAGTAGCGTCTGCAGGGCACAGGCCAGGTTCACAAACAGATAACACATCAGGAAGAACCTGGAAAGAGACAATAATGTTACTTTTACACACACACACACACACACACACACACACATACATACATACACACACACACACACACACACACACACACATACAGTGTCTCACATTGTTAGGATGGGAGCCACTAGATCCAGGGAGGCGATGAGAATTCCCAGCTCGGCTATCAGGGCAGTGAGCAGCAGCGCCCAGGTGGGCTCCCCGTTAGCTTTCCCATGGCCGAACACCTGACACACACACACACACACACACACACACACACACACACACACACACACACACACACACACACACACACACACACACACACACACACGCAGAATGACACGCCCCAGAAACAACAAACAGCTCCATTACATTAGCATTAACTCCAGCAGATCTAACACCACACTGCATTCTGGGTAGGAGGAAACATGAAAAGGTACGGCTCTCACCCTGAGGAAGGGGATGATGTTGTCCTTGGAGATGGCCTGCAGGAGTCTGGGGGCGCCGGTCAGCGATTGGAGGCCCGCGCCGCACGTGGAGAAGAACGAGCCGATCACGATGACCCAGGGCGACGGCCACGCCAGGGTGCCCACCACCAGGTTCCCTTTAACAGAGTCTCCAAACCTACAAAAACAACAAGGATTCAGATTTCACCTTTCCCACACATTCAAAATAATCTCTCTGTATTGCACACACACACACACACACACGCACGCACGCACACACGCAGAAATTATAACAAATGCGCTTACTTGTCTCTGAGGACCACTCCGTCGATGCAGGCGCCGAATAAAACCACGCTGCTCAGGTCTGAACGGACGGTGCTCAGGAAAACTCGGATTGACGGTCGAACCAAATCAGATTTACCTCTAGAGCGTTTCATGCGTAAATGTAAAAAAAAATTCACATTAACCGCAACATTAAAAGCGATAGAGGGTTTCATAGCGAGGGATGTAAAAGAGGGGAAAGTTGCAACACTGTGTGATAATAACGAAACGGGGAAAAAACACTGTTCCGCTCTTTATTTGTGTGTAATAAAACGCCTTTGGGTGTTATTCCCAAAATACAACAGGATATACAAGAGATAGTATCTGCTTAAGTGTTAAAATTGCGAAACATGATCTGTGTGAAGTAAATAACAGTGTACAGCACTTTGTGTGTAGAGTAAAGGATACAGACTATGGAGGTGGTGATGATGGCGAGGATGGTTCCGATGGGAATGGAGCGCTGGGCATCTTTCAGGTCGCCCGAGCGGTTGGACCCGGCCATGATACCTTCGGAAAGCAAGAAAAAACGTCGCAGGTGATCAGTTTTACTTCCTGTCTCGCTCTAATCAATCCTGCTGTGAGGTTGTGGGGACAGGGAATAACAGGAAGTCCGTACCTGTGACAGAGGGGAAGAAGATGCCCACCAGCAGCGTGAAGGAGGTGGTGATGTCGGCGAACACGTACGGCTGCTGATTGGACGCCGGGGTTGTGGTGTGGGAGGCATTGAGGGAGCTTTTCTCCAGCGTCTCCCCTTTGCTGAGGTAGGAGCTCCAGATGTTCTCTACAGGGGGATGAGATACGGTAAGGCGTAACTGTCAAAGCCATCTAAAATCTAACACACACTCCGGTGGACACACACACACACACACACACACAAATAAGCACGGCGGTACCTGTGATGATTCCGCTGGCCAGGCCCGGGATCCCGGCTATCTCTGTTATCCTGTTGGAAAAGAAATATTCGTCGCAGGAGGAGTTGAGCTCTGGACCCTCGCAGAACTGCCGCCACAGCGACGTGGTCCTCTCCACGCTGGCGGGGAGGAGACCGGGGTCAAAGGTCGAGCCGACTGTGCTGTTTTCTGTCAAGGATGAGGGGAGGTTGATTTGCCTTTCACTGCCTCTGACCCAGTGCATTCTGGGTACATTCCTGCCCCTGCTGACATGTTGGCGGTACCTACCGTTGGTGGAGGTAAAGTTGGAGTCCTCTCTCTCTATCTGCTCTTTGCTCTGCAGCAGTGTTGTTTTTGCACAGGGGTCGTCATGGAGAGCATGGCTGTCGATGGTTCTGTTTCCCAGCATGCACACGCTGAGGACGAGTGGAACAGGATTGGTCAGTTGAGGTGTCAATGAATGGGAAAGAAATCTGCGGGGAGAACTTTAAACGTTCGGATTAAACTGTTTCTTACGAGAACTGTGGCGGGCTGAAGGCGGAGACCAGCGCTCCGATGTAGATGGAGAAGATGGAGACGATGACGCACGCCAGGAAGATGGAGGCCAGCTTGTTGACGTACTTCACACCCACAAACACCAGCAGAGACATCAGCAGGAGACAGATGGAGCCGTAGATGCGCATGTTGTTCAACAGTGCCGCCCCTGCGCCATCCGGCTCGCTCGAGACAAAAATGGCCGCCTTCGGTGCGATGTACATCTGGAGGAGGAGGTAGAAAGATGACTAATGGTAATGATGATGGTGAGGAGGAGGAGGTGGAGAAGGAAGAGGAGGAGGAAGGCAAAACCCACCAGAAGGATCTCGATGGCTCCCAGGATGTACATGGCGCCGGCGAAGGTGGTGCCCAGGTAGAAGCACAGGCCAACTGCGCCCCCAAACTCTGGACCAAGCGAACGGCTGATCATGAAGTAGGAGCCTCCGGCTGGATTTGGGGCGGAAGAAAGACATTAATGAAGAAAGAGAGAGAGAAAGAGAGAGAATTCTGCAGAAACAGGAAGTTGGGGGGGGGGGGTACCTGGTACGACTCCGTTGGTAGCAATGGCACTCATCGATATCGCGGTCAACATGGTCTGGAGACAGAGGGACAGAGAGAGAGACGTGAGCCGGTTTAGAGTAGCGTTGAGCGTTTTGCCTCAGTGTGCATTTTGTGACGCGGTGCTGCCGACGGGGCTGGAGGACGAAGCACTCACACAGCAGCAGCACACGAAGACGATGCAGAGGCCCTGCAGGACCCCGGCCATCCCCACCACCCAGGTCAAGCGGAGGAAGAGGATGACGCCGAAGATGTTCTGCAGGCACGGCAGGTAGACGCCCATGAACGTTCCCATCTGCGGCGACTGTGGAGCAGACAGACAGACGGAGGGAACGACAGTCAACACCCACTGATTTGATCCTTCATTCATTTTTGCTGGATTGGCTCTCGCGGGTAAACATCTAATCATCCGGATCATCTGTCCTCAAGTGTTTCAGATCCTGATTCGGAACCGAACCGCCGTATGATTTAGATGGTAACGGCTCTTATCTGGGTCAGCCGGCTGCTTAGCAAAGAGGATCGGGTCAAATCCCGCTGCGCTCTCGCTCCTTAAGCAGAGTCAAGAGGGCAACGCGGGAAAATGTCATCTGACCCGGTGAGTTGGCCGATACAGCGAGAGGACGAACAGACGGACGAGTGCCGACTGTCCGTCCGTGCTTTTATTCTTTACATCATGTTATTTTGAAGAAGAAGGACACTTGTTACTGTGACAGGGGACAATTCCCCATGTTTGCTCATCTGATGTTGGGTGGATGAAGGGTATCTTTTGTCAACGTGTTCCACTATTTCAATTTTTTTTTTTTTTGTTTTGGTGTCTCCTTCTACCTTGCCGGGCTTTTTCTTCTCCCCGATGCTCTCTGCCTCTTCGTGCTCTTTGGCCCCCTGCGTCAGGTTGGTGTAGTTCGCCAGACGGTTGAGAAGAGACGACACCTTCGGGCGAGTGTCCATCTCCTCCTGTGGGAGGGGAAGGAGAAGAAAGAGGGGAGGATAAACGAGAGAAATGGGAGAGAGAGAGCCGGTGGATAGAGAGGACAGATGAAAGAGGACGTGGGAAGAGAAGAGAGGAAGACGGCGGTGGGGACAGACGGGAAGAAAGAGGAGGATTGGAAATTGAAGGGAGAAAGAGGCAGATTGAATGGGCAATTTAAGAAGTGGGGCAGGGAAATTGAGAGTGCGGTTGCCATGGAGCTTCAAACACTTTTATGATATTAACAGCAGCCAAGGTAACGCTGCACAACAGGTCCAGCTGAATAAGAGAAAGGCCATGTTTTGATCTAAAGCGCGGCTCCCACCTCGAATAAGGCCAGGTTCCTGTCGTAGTAGTCGTCGTCGTCCATCCCATGAGTGTTATTGATGTAGACGCTGGACACTTTGGAATTTCCATCACCTGGAGCGAAGGGAAAGAGAGCCCAGTTAGAAAGAAGGAAGGACAGAAGACAATATGAAAGATGTTGACAGATTAAGTGAGGAATAAAAAGAAACGTGACGCCGCAGGAAGCTCAATTACTGCACTCAATTTCATTCCACACTGCGTTGGACAGTGGCCACTGTGTCGCCAGTTCAATCCCGCCTAAGTCAGCACCGACCGCTGCATCGGCAGCACCTGACTCAGCATCCTCACTTCCCTTCCCGTGCCGCTACACTCACGCAACGGCAGCAAACAGACACATGCAGCGGCGCCGTCACGCTGAGCACGTGTGCGACCCAGCGTGATGGGTGTGAAAGTCTACAACCAGGCAAGAAAAGAAGCAGTTTGTCATTCTGCTGGCAGTGCTTGGCGGCTTTGGGTGCAGAGGCGGGGACGGTTGACCTTTATGCCCTCGCTGTGAGCGAAGCACCTACAGGAAAGACAGGAAACGGCATAAGCCGTCTTCTCTGGGGGACGACACTTTTAGCACAGAGAGAGGACATCAAGCCCCTGACGAGATAAAACAACAGACATCGGGAGAAAATAGCATTTCTGGCTTGTGGGTGGGAACTTCCTGTCACACTCACAGCTCTGCTCCAGGCCCAATATAGTCTCAGAAGAGAGAAAGCAACTCGCTGGTTCATATTCACACTGAAAGCGTCTCGGTTGCCTGCGAGCACACAGACGACATCCATCTATTCTGTCTGACCAGCCAATTAACAATGGTGAGACAGGAACAAAGACAACAAATCTGCTCATTTAATGAGCCGGAAACAGGAAGTAGTTACATATTTGTACTTCTATCAATCACTCACTAATTGATTCACTGACTGCCATCTGTTGCTGAAGCACTTTTAAAAATATTAACTGAAGATTTGTCACACGTGTGTATAATTTATGTGCTTTGACGCGTGGAGGAATGATTTAGCGCGTCTTTCCCGCGGCGACACACAAATCAATTCTCCAAACAAAAACAACTGTCACAATTCACACATCTCTCTTCCCTGACGGCCCAGCTGTTTAACTGCAGTGTTCACACTTGGTTGAACATGGGGGAGAACAGCTGTGTGTGTGTGTGTGTGTGTGTGTGTGTGTGTGTGTGTTCTGGTGGTCCTCGGAGAGAGGCGCTTTTACACATCACTGCTGTGGCGTCTGTACTTTCCCGGTGGAGGCGTTGACCTTCGCGTGAGACGAAGCCTCGCTCCTCCTCTGGCCTCTTTTTGCCACAATATCGCAGGTGTAGATTGACCCCCAAAGACAGACGGGGAGACAGACGGGGAGACAGACAAACGTCTCCCTCTCTCATTTCCACAGCAGCCTGATCAAATCCCAATCGGATTATCCAGCTTCTATTTACAGAAGTTTATTAATAAGGAACATGGGGCATATTTACTACAAATGCTTAAGTGGAGCGTGGAGCGTGGTTGCGTGTCTCTTACAGTTCCACCTTTGTTGAACCTATGAATCAGCCTTTGCCTTTGGGACATAAATTACCGCAGTCACAAGAAAAGCTGCTCATCTGTATTCTACATTTATTCGGTCAAAGGTCCCCAAATGTTTCTGTGCGGAGGACGACGCGGCTGCTCTTTATCAGAGTCCGTGCGAAAAGGTTTCTGCCGTCAGCTGTGATAGCGTCTAGCGGGGAATCGCCGCCGGCTCTGTAGGTGGGGTGATAAGAGCGAGGCCTTATGATCAGAACAAGCATCCGGCATTGTTCTGCTCATCGCCCACAGAATCCTGACAACAATGAAACCAAACTGATCCACATTTTTGCCAGTGACACTCCAACTGGAAAGGGGGGTGGGGAAGGGTTTGATGACCCGGATGTAATCCATTCAAAACCTAGCTGACAGCAAGGCGCGCGTGAGGATCGACCTTAAACAAAGCACTGCTCTTCAACGGACGTCTTTCCTCGTCTGTGGGAATCTCCGTTTCGCCACCGCCGATGGGAGTTTGTTCTGTGGCATTCTGCCCCCTCGCCCCCACCCCGGATCTGACGCGTCGCGCCCCTCGTTAGTAAAGGGATCTTGGACCCATCCTGCCTCAGCAAATCCACACGAGTGCAGATGGGCAAACATAAAGGCGAGATAATATGCTCGACTGGTCAGACGAGCAGGGGCCCAGCGCAGCCGGTGTGTCTGCGGCCGTGTCCTGCCTGTGATGAAACACAGAATGACTAACTGTGTGTGTGTGTGTGTGTTCACTAAATAAAGCCAATGGTTAGGCGTCTAAACTACACAAGGGTTGACTGACTAAACTCTATACCTCCTTATGGCTACTCCAGCGATGGGGCAGGGCATCCAACGAACAGGGACAAGCTGGTTAGCCATCAAGCAAGCTCCAAGTGAACAGATAGCAAACCTTGTTGCTGTGAGGCGCTGGGTCCAACCGCTAAGCATCCAGTTTGTAGGTTAACTTAGAGTCGACACGCAACTGCTGATATTCCAACATAATCTCCTTCCAAGTGGACAAGCGTCTTTCATCGTTCCTTATATCGGCTGACCACTTTGACGCCATAATCCAAGGCTAAACATATTCCAGATAAAGCTTCTTGTCATGCGTGATGTACTCATGGAGAAATTGATTGTGGTGGTGATTTCAGTTTGTAATCTGGAGCGAGATAAGACGTGTAATTGGATACAAACAAATGTGAGGAAGTCAGCACTGCTCCTCACCTTGCTCCGTGTTACTCCGGTCTGGCGTCTCGGCCCCTCCTCCGCCTCCTCCTCCCGACCCTTCGCTGAGAGGGTCGCTCCTGTTCACGCTCTCCCTGGAGCCGAAGCGCACGCGGCCGCTGGACCGGGAGCTGATGTCGGGTGAGGTGTCCGACACCCCCGGCAGGTCCTCCGCCTTGGTGGGGGTCACCGTGAACCGGACCGACGCCATGGCAACTCACTTTGGGAAAGAAGAGAAAGGGGGGAGGGGAGGGGGGGTTTTGCGTGGGACGCGGGAGAAGAGAGATGGGATTGGGGGGCGGTCAGGGACCAGCTGGCTGTGCTGACCTGAGCTGAGCTGAGCTAGGATAGGCTAGGCTATCTCCCAGATGATGCTGAGGGGACGACGGCCTCCACAGTCTTGTATTGTGTAGCTGCACTGCTCCATTGAAATTCTCCTTGTTTCTGTGTCTAGATGTATCAAAGATCTCTGATGATCCTTTCACTGTCAACAGCAAACTGTGTCCATGTAAGGGCTCAGTCTCTCCTTGTAAACGTCGACCTAAGGTGGCCTTTCTGTTAGTGTTCCTTATCGTTTGCCCTGATGGCTACAGCTGATAAGTGTTGCTCGTCACTGCAGTGTGTCGAACTCTTCTGCCGTCTCCCCTTTTCAAGGATACTAAACTGGGATCTGCTCTAACTCTGACATGGAAACGTCTCTCTGCTGTGACGGCGCCCATCGGTGACCGAAACACGGTTGCGGCGCGGCGAGGTGAGATGGCGTGAAAGCAGTGATGGGAGAGGATGAGATGAAGGGGACAAGACAAAAAGCAGAAGTAAGCCACTTTGTTTCTGTTAACTGAACACACTGTCTTGTTTTGTTCTACAGTCTTGTTGTTGTGTGGTTTACCAATAATCATGTGAACACAGTGAGGATTAACAGTTTCTGACTATAGATTCTCCCAAGTCCTATCCTTGACCTGTTCTTTTCAGACTCAAATGCCACAGAAACAAGACAAGACAAGCTAAACTGACACAGGGTACAAGTAGTAGATTAATCCTCCCAGACAAACCGGTGTGAAACAATAACTTGTATCCTCACAACGGGCCAGGATCCTCAGAGGCGCAAAGTCAACTCTGCAGCTTACTCCTTTGGGGCAAAATGAGTGAATGGAGTTGGTGTTGCTGTTGCTTTAGCGCAGTTCATAATTTAATTATTATAGGAGAGTGGTTTCAACCGGTTTAGCCAGTAGCTGCTGCCTGTTTTCTCACTGCACTCCTGTTTTGTAATGCTGCCTGACTCACACACACCCTGACTGTGAACGCTGAGATGGACAAAACAGCCATAGCGAGCATGAGAGAACTGGAAGAGCAACTAGTTAGTCCAGCTGGGAAGTGGAAGTTGTGTTTGTTTACTCTGATAAGTATCTTTGGTGGGTAAAATGTGTTCCTCACCAAACCAGTCTTTAAACCCAGATTCCCAGTGACAGCCTGCTCAGGAACTGGAACAGGCCAAAGAATATACTTGAACATACTGGCAATTTAGAGTATGTTAGCAAAATCCCAATAAAATAATTCTCTTTCAATTATTGGATTCATTGATCGATTGTTTTAGCTTGTAACTCTTTCTTCAGACATGACATGAACCCAACCGGGACCTTTTCCATGGAATTTCCCAGCTACCTGTATGAGAAGGGAGAATCGGAAACTCTACTGTAAATTGCCTGTAGGTGTGAATTAGCTTGTATCTGCAACCTCAGTGGGCCACAGTTGCCTATAGTCCTGAACTGGGATCTCACTGGCCAAATGTATGACGATGGCTAGACATTTCATTCCAAAACGGTGTGTATTAATAAGAAGTTACTCTCCACTATGTTTGGAAACGTATCTGCAGGGGGGTTACTATCATTCACCAATAAGAGCTTTGGGGGCACTTATGTTGGATGATATGGTGAGAGCCGGATTTTACAGCTCACATTCCAACTCTTCATCATCATTAAATAATCAACCTCCCAGTGGCTCTGAAAGCAGAATCCCCCCCCCCAACTGCAGCCACAAAGCAGGAAACACTGCATAATGTCACTGCACGCCGGAGCAAGAATATCCATCAATCTTTTAAAATTCAAACTACCAGATAATAATAGAATCATGTCATTGATTATGAGGCGTGTCCACATACTTTTGGCACAAGTACAGTTACATGGTCACGTTTTCTTCGGTCGATCACATAACCAAGTCGGCCTTTAATCATTTTAAAGAAATGACTGTCCATCATAGACTTGAAGGGTGACGTCAAGCCTTTACTCGCCACAACCGCCTCTCACCTGCCGCCCTAAGCCAATTAAGCTGGCCCTAATAATTCTGGATTGAACCGGTCAGGAAACACCTAACTGCGGTATATCAGCACGCAGAGGTCGCGTTGTTTTAAACACCGCTCGTGGGAACGTTGGAGCATTTTCCGGGACAAAAGCAATGCGGCATCAGTGTGAAGCGGCGGTGGCGGCGGCCGGTCAACACATTTCAAACAGGCTTGAGTGAAGGCAGACGCGGGTTCGGTTGGGACAAAAACAGGCGCGTTTTAATGAACCCCACCTGAAAAATTAGCTAGTTTGTTTGTTTTATTTGAAGCTTACGCGTCATAGAGCGAACAGCGGCGCGTCTCCATCACCGTGGCCCCGGGTGAAGGTGCCGGGGAGTCGCGCCGGGGGCGAAGTGGTCCCCCGCGTTTACAGTCGGTACAGTGGAGTTGGCTAGCGAGGCTAACGCTAGCCACGCCGCTGATAAACTGACAACTCCGCGGAGCTCCGTCACTGACAGCGGCAAACGCCCACAGCGGAGACATATCACCCGAACAAAGCGCCTACCTGCTTCGAGACTCCTTCGGCGGACGCTTCCACAACGATACTTTTCCCTGTTACATCTGCCGGGAATTTGGCTCCGCTCCCAAATTTATCTCGGTACTTTTTGTCCGACCGACCCAACAAAAACGAGCGAGGGCGCCCGATATGTCCCACTCCCCCTGCCGTCGGAACTGAAAGCGTGCGCATGCGCAATGGCAACGAGGCGGAAAGTTTGTTGGAACTGACGACCACTTTAGTTTGGACTCCTTTCTACACGTTTAACACAAATGTTGATAGAATGGTGACACAAGTGGCGACATATTGAATCGCACACGTGTGTTTAATGGGATTTGTCAAAACACTACACTGGTTTGACGCAAAGATCGCCACTACAGACCAACTTCACAACCAATCTTAGCATTTATTTAACATTAGAACACAAAATCATAACATAGTCCGGAATGACAATCAACAAATTATTGTAACTGGGGGGTAAATCCGTTGTCGCGTGTGACGTTCAATGCAGGAAGACGGCCAACACAAACACGTCAATTCCTCAGGCAACATGGTAGTACGAGTCTGCCTCGTTCTCCTTTGTTTACAGTCTCTATCCTCGTCCGTCCGTCCATCCCTCCGCCAGACTTCATCACAGGACGGGCGTGGGCTTCTGAGTGAGCAGGATGCCGAAGCGCTTCTTCAACGTCACCCGGTGCCGGGAGAACTTGTCGTCCGGGGAGAAGCGGGCCGGGTGGGCAGAGCTGGTGGGCTCTCCTGTGGGTCCCACCTTCTGCTCGGCACAGAAAAAGGTCAATCAATTACAGCTCTACACCTGAAGTATATTATGTCATCTTATACTCTCTATCCATAAGACAAAACACCCCAAGTAGCTGATATAAACATCAAATAATCTTTAATTGCTTCACTTATTACTTCATAAATGCTCAACTTTACATCATAATGTTTTGAATTTGATGTCATATATGCATGTTTGCCTTTTAGTTCCGATAATAACTCCACAGAGGCTGGAGGGTGAAATAAACATGTTTTCTTTATCCAGATGAGTTACAAGGCTGCGTGAATACTCAACATTACGAATACAAGCTAGTGCTCTGCTTTTAGGAGGCAAACATACCTTCAGAGTGTAGACTCTGTCCCCATTCTCGTTCAGCAAATACTGCAGGAACATCTCGGCGAGTACAGATTTGAAAACTGGGACTTTATAGCAGAAATGGCCAAAGCTTGATAGGTTTCACGCTGTTTTCCCTCTGAGTCCCACGTGCAGCGAAGTTGCTTTTCCTTGCTCGCAAGGGCAGAGCGGATATCCGGTGTTGTTTCTGAGGCGCGACGGAGGTCCTGGGTAATGTAGTTAAATAAAAATAAATCACAATAAAACGCAATATAAAGGGTGATACTGTACCACATTTAAACTAAAACACTGTATTTAGATTTTATTCGAATAAGATGGTTGTTCAGTTTGATCTTAATGACTAAACAAGAACCGTTTGATTTTGAAAACCTGCAATAAATAAAACGTTCAAAAGCGTTGAAGTATAAACTGACCGGTGTACTCAATCGATAAAAGATGCTTTCATGGCACCAACAACTAATATATAACTCTTAAATTACTTATCTCTATACAACCCAAATACCGCCTGTAGAGGGCGCCATTTGTTCATTTCCAACACAAATGCTGCACCGAACAGTTACTATTACATCAGTGAGAAGATAATTGAAACAACTAATGTTTTATTCCTTAACAATTTCACACAAATGCTGCACAGAACAGTTACTATTACATCAGTGAGAAGATAATTGAAACAACTAATGTTTTATTCCTTAACAATTTTACTCTCCCACAATCTTACACTCAACGTGTTGCTATCCTGTGTTTCATTTTCATGCGTACCTTTTAACATATTCATATACTTGTAGCACACTAAAGCTTACGTAAACTGCCATACAAATAAAGTTAATGTTTAAAATATGATAGACATGAGCAGTGTAACTACAATGCTTTCTTTTTGTTCATATTCCTAAAGTCTCGACAATCCAACACCCACATAACAAAACTTTTCCGAATTGGATAGTTTGGGCTTTCTGACCAAATGGAAGAAGCAGGTGAACCAGAGGAGACGCTCGCTTAAAATAGTTCACAATTTATTCAATAAAATGCAAAATATAAACAATTGTACCAAAATAGTGTCGTTCATTTACGCCACGGACCGTATCCATTTATAAAACAAAAACGTACAACATAGAAGGAATTATTAAAATATCACAGTTCATGGCTTTGTCACACACACACACACACACACACACACACACACACACACACACACACACACACACACACACACACACACACACACACACTTTTGGTTGAATGCTACATACAGTACATAGGTGACATACTGGCTTTTCAAAGTCTTCATCTCGGCCCAACTTTCGACTTAAAAGTTCAGTCAAAACAGGGAAAGTTGCAAAGTCTTCAGTCGCTCTTCTTATTGGGTGAGGGCGATTCTTGACCATTGTGGTGCATTTGTCTGTTGTTGTTCTCAGCCACACTGCCGGACAGGGACACGAGTGACGGCTGACAGCTCACCTCCTTCAGCTGCAGGAACTCGTTCACCTCTCTCTGATAGGTCGGGTGGGTCTTGAGCGTTCGCAGCAGATCGTCTGCAGAAAGAATGTCCAAAAAATGTGTCAGTGTTTCCTTCACCGCTTTCCACCTCCATCAATACCACAAGGACCCACCTTCGCTGAGCCAGCCTTCGCTCGACGCGTCGGTATACAACTGAGCAGTCTGGCGCTGAGGAATACCCAGCAGCCCCCCCATGAGGTCCGACAGCTCAGCTTCGCTTAGACTGCCTTTGCCGTCTCTGTCGAAAAGCTGCGAGACAAGAGAAAAGCACTCAAGAGACGTTTGTGGTCAGGAGACGGAGAACTTTTGAAATTGTGGCCGGAAAAAGTAAGCGCTTACCTCGAACGCGGTGTGAAGGAGTGAGCTGAAGTTGACAAAGCCGGAGAGGGCGGCGACACTCAGGTAGATGTGCTTGAGGTCGACCATCTCGTCCTGTAAAACCTACATCAGCCGCAAGTTAAACCAGCCCGTTACTTCTGTTTGCTGAATATTTTTGGGCATGGAAGCTTCGAGATAAACTTTGTGTCAGAATAGGTATAAGTCTGAAGGGTGGGCAGGTTGGGACTTGTGAACAACAGGAGTTGTTGGTAAAGGGCAGCTGGTAGAAGGCATGTGACGGCAAACACAAGTCAGTCAGTCTTGGTTACGATTACATAGCAACCGACAAAGATTCCAGCAAGTGCTTCCCAGTGATGGGACTTAAAAGCATTCATGCACTTGAAGGCAACACAGCCAAATGAGGGAGCGGAGACCTTACCTTTGAGTAGAGGGCCAAGATTTTGACCGCCGTCTCCCTCTCCGTCAGTCCGAGGAGAGAGGCAAGCTCGTCGGCGCTGGCCTTTGACCCCTGACCTGCTGACCGACACCTGTCCATCATTCTGTCCAGCGCTGCTTCCACTTCTGAAGGTCTGAGACTGCGTGAGAGCAAGAGAGAGAAAAGAGACTTGTAACCACATCTTAAGACGATAAGCTTGGTATAAGATGTATTGTAAAAGCAACTTGGGTTTTTTTTGCTGTAACCGCACAAGATTTTTTGGCGAGATGCAACCAAGCAAACGCAGGTGCCATCTTACCCGTTGCGGCGCAGAAGTGAGAGCGTTTCCCTCGCCGGCGAATCCAGGGGGAGAGAGAGACCTCCCACTTTACTGACGGGGACCCGACCATCCATCACATAGTCCGTGGCAGGGATATCGAGGGCTCTGAAGCACACACACACACACACACACACACACTTTTTAACAGCCGACTCATTGACACCTGATACAGTTATTAAGAACGCTCCTTCGTCACATTTCAAACATCCTCGGTTGAAGTTACAGTCGCCTGGGAACAGGAGATGATGCGGCAGAAAGAAAGGTTTATGAGCCGTGACTGCAAAATGCTGAATGCAAAAAAATTATACAAACGTAGAGGACAACTCGTCATCGTGTGCACACAAAAACAAGATAGGAGCTCTTGAAGATAGCGGTGACGTAATGCGCCACTCACTTACTTGGCCATGAGCTTCTGAACATTGTCTGCGTACAGTCCGGGATCGTCCTTCTCCTCCTGGGACGGTTTGTACACCGGCAGGAACTGCGGCACAAAACGACAAGCGTTAACCTCTACGAGTTTCTTGGTCTACGTGCTCTACATGCATGTTATTCTGCAGCTTCTGCCGGCTTTACCTCGACGGTCATGTTGGTGTAGAATTGGGAGGTGGTGTGCCACAGCGCCTCGGTCCTGACGGAGGGAGACCGCAAAGATCAAAAATGAAGCTTTGGGGGGTGTTTCTTTAGGAACGCTGAACTGATTATGTCACAGTATATGCATGTGTGTATGTATGAAGGGACTCACCAGCTCGTTCCCTTGTAGGTCCAGCGTACAGTATCCTGATGAGGTGACACAAATTACACCATCAACACAAACCAACCGGCCGGAAACGGACCACGTGCGTCCTTGCTGAAGCCAGAAGGAGACTGGGTGTGTTTCTGATTGCCCTCGTGTGCCTTCACACACCCCGGGCTGCTACTAGTGATCAAACAATGGTTTGGACAAATACAAGTGTGTGCGCGGTGGCTAGGTCGACCTTTGGTCAGGATGTGACAGGGGAACATGCGACGTGAAGGAAGGCGGCTGTCAAATTTACAGCCCAATATTCCACTAAAGCATCGACCCAGCCGTTTGTTTTAGTTACGGGCGAGTGCCCGCTCGTCTGTCGTTACCAACTCACCAGCTTGTTGGGGTAACGCAACAGAACTGGTTGGACAGGCACGCCGGCGAGGAAGGCACCTAGGGAGGGGAGAAGAGAAAGAATTAGAAGATTGAGTAATGACGACCATAAGAAAGACTGAAAAGAGGAAAAACAAGATGCTGCTACGCCCTTTTCCCTCTTCTGGTCTTGCACATGCCACTCATTCCTACAGTAACACACACCAGGCCAACGGAAACATGTGATGAGTCAGACTGCAAGAACCAAACATCTTCACACACAAACACACACACACACACACACACACACACACACACACACACACACACACACACACACACACACACACACACACACACACACACACACACACACAGACACCTTTTGAATTTCAAGATTTTAGGGCCATTTTACACTTGACAGATCAGAAGTGCATGTGTGTATGTGTGTGAGACTCATACAGCTTTAACTTACCAGGCTTGAACTTGATCAAGGCTGTGCCGTTTGTGGTGGTGCCCTCAGGAAACATCAGCATCTGGGCCAACAGGACAGCAAAATTAGATGGATGGTTGACAAACGGCAGCTTTATGGCCATTTATTGAGTCGGGAAGTCTGTTTTGTCTGAGCTTTCTCTTACAAGGTTACTTACAGGTCAAACAAGGACAAACCAGGCTTAGTTTAGCGATTATAAACGTGCCTCCAGTGATTGTGACTGAAAACCAGATCAGCAACCACCCTGAAACCCAACTGGCCCAAGACAATGACAATGATGTCCTATTACAGGCAGATGGTTAGCTTTCTCTTTGACAGGCTTGGAACTAGTCATTTCTTGCACGTCCACTTAATTCATCACATTGTTGTAGGACTCGTGGACTCACCTGCGGCCAGTAGCCATTAGAGGTCACCCTCTCCTTGACCTGGGCCACCGCTTTTTTCCGCGACTCCGGGTCCTTGCGGCTCACCATCACCGACTGGTTGAACTCCAGCAGAGCTGCAAGGCAAAACACAGACAGAACAAAGTTTAGGGTGAAAGTCTGGACCTGCCTGCTGCAGCCAGACAGGAAGCACAAACGCGCTCGGAGCCGATTAGCTGCAGAGCTTGTTTACATTCGGGCTTCCTCGCATACTTTCATTTTCTCCCTTCACGCTTGTTCTTGTTTGCCTCAAAGGGAAACGGTGGGAAAGCCGGGGAATTGCCAAACAAGTGATGTCAGTTACACCTGTGCGTCCTAGTCTATTGGACAAGATTCAGGAGTTGTAAGAAGCCTTAAGCAAACATGCAACTCTTTTTAGGTTGTTTTTTTAAACTTCCGAGTTGTTCTCCCTTCTCACTATGTCCATGTGAGGATTAATAAAGCTCAGAATGCATGTGGAACCAATCACAAACATGTGTTTTTAGATATGCCTCTGCCTGTCTTCTGTTGGGAATGTGTATGTGTGTGTGTGTGTGTGTGTGTGTTCCGAAGGGCAGCCCCTCACCTCCTATGACCGGCAGGCTCATGTTCTCAGACCGCGACACCACCGTGGCCAGCTCGGCGGGACACAGGACCAACATGTCAAGGAAGCTGCTGTGAGGCGCCACCACCAGAATCGGCGCCTCCTTCAGATCCGCCCGCCGACCTTTGACCTTCATCCACATGAAGCCCATGGAGAAAAAGACGGCCCGGCTCAGGAACCATACGATGTCGTTTAAGAACCAGTAGCGCCAGCCCGTGATGGGCCGTGAGCGCTCTTCCCGGGAGAGGCCGGCCATTCGCATCCGAGACAGTGGCCACATGACGAGGAAGAATAAGGCGGCCAGGGTGACGCGTACAGGGAAGAGGACCACGCCCAGGATGATGCCCTGGAAGACAACAAAACGTAAGAAGGATTGAAAAGGATGATTTTTATTGATATAAAAAGGTGAACATTGACTCTTTTCCAATTCCTCAGTTTGGAATCATGTCAGGGATGAAATCAGGCAGAACTCAAGTTTACATAACAGACGAACCGGAAAAGGGACCAGAAAAGGAACAGAGCTGGACTATGAGCTTTGTGAAGCTGAGTGTGAGGTTCATGAAGGACATGGACAGCTATCACGCTCACACCGATTGACGTACTTGTTGCCAGTAACCATGACCTCTGACCCGTCCTGTGTGTCACTGACAGATACTGTATCTACCACCGGCCTGATTTGCTTGCCTATCAGAGCAGAGTGAAAGAGCTTGTGAACACTGAGGGAACAACTTCTGAGGGAACAAACTAGAAGGAGGAGAGCAGCATCTTTAAATGACTCTTCATAGCTCCTCTCACACTATTGCTCGTCTAATTAGTGCTTAATCGATTTCAGGTGTCAGGTCTTTGGAAGCTAAATACCCTCCTAAGTGTCCAAAGCATCTGTGGAATAAGACAATAAGTGTCCTGTTTGGAGACCAGCAGGACTAAAGGGGATTAACAGCGGACAGAAGCATGTGTAGCCACCTAAATGCTTAATAAGGATTTAATTCATTGAATTATTCAATTAAGTGTTACCCTGATCCTCTGCGCCCTGGTAAGCTTCACTCTGTGGATAAATGGATGTGGATACTCCAGCTGACAGTCGTCTTTCTCCATGACGAGGCGGAGAGGTTTGCTTTTTTTTAATGAAGAAAAGTGTTTGTATTCCGTTTGGAGTGAAAAGTGAAACGTGCGAGGAACAAAAGTGGTTTTAAAAGCGCTCAAGTTTGGTGAAAAAACGGTGAAGGTTGAGTACGAAATGGTGCTTTAAATCAAAACGACGCGCTGGTTCAAAGAGTTAAAAAAAAAAAGAGAGAGAGAGAGGCAAAAATGGTGCAAATTAGTGTTTAAAGTGAAGTAAAAACACCGGAGGTTCACCCTCCTCCACATGCATATACGCGCAGACTAATACTCCGCGGACGGACACACGCCCATCGGCTCCTCTGTCTTGTAGCTCCGCACCTGTCCCGCCCCTTCGCGGCCGAGCAGTCCGGCCCACAAGCTCCGTCTGCGGCCGAGTTAGTCGAGAACAACCGGTCCCCCGAAACTCTCCCAGCACTTGTTTAAGAAGTGAAACGTGAGCCTTAAACACAGACACATATGACGCCATGTTTTTATTTCGTCACAAATTTCAATTGACAAGTTCGCCATACACGTAATACACTCTTGAACCTCTAAAGTCACAGATATTCATTATGGAAGGCACTTAAAAACACATTTATAACTATTTCTGAGCAATTAGTGTCGTTTCTTAACATTGCATTTGCAAGAATACTCAAAATCCCGTAAATCTGTGACATTTTAGGTTTATTTTGATTTTTTTTTTCTCTTTCAATCCGGGTTATTAGTTTATAAGCAATAAGCTGAAGTGCCACCACTTGTTTTACAAACTCATGATTAAGTTGCTTTAGTTTAGTTAGGGCAGTTGCTACAAATATGTCTTATCTTATTGCAAACTCAATTCAACAACAAGTCTATATTTTGCAGCTTAACAGAGCCTGGATCTCCTCTATCTTTCTTTTAGGGAGTAAATCCTAATGCTCCTTTCCACGTCCATTCGTCCATCTCAAAGGGTACAAGGCGCTATCGGCAGCTCACTCCTCAGGTTTGCCCTCTGCCCTACCTGACTGCTATTGTTTTTAATGTAAAGGGTGTTACGACTTGATACTGGAATCTCACCATTGAAAAACACACACCCAAATGAGTGTGTGAAGAAAGGAACACACGCCTGGTGATGATGCAAGGAGAAGGAACAGGTCTTGAGAAAATGGAGGAAAGAACCAGAGACATACTTGTGGCTTTATCTGTTGTTTCCTGTGAGGTGAGTATTTGGCACTTAGTCAGCCACGTTTGTAAGAGAGGAGCTTAGAGTAAAATACAGCCTGGGAACTGGTCTAGCTGGCCCCGGCCTTTTGTTTATGCATAAGCTGAAAGGAATTCGAAGAACCCTGGTCATCTTCCAGCAAGAAAAGTGTTTTCATCTGACTGAAGAAAACATGAATATGGTTTGAGTGTTAAAATCAAAACTGACATGAGAATTCAGAGGATGTGGAGGAAATTATTCAGAAAACTTATGACCTAGTTAAGAATTGTGTTAAGGGTCTTGCCACACCCATTATGAATCAATAGATAACCAAGTATTGTAACTGTGGCTAGGTAAACATTGCAGTCCAGGAATCCCAAACTGGAGGAGCACGTTGGTTCTGTCAAGACAATAAGTGATTTATTCTCCGATTAGTCAGAAAGTTGTGAAGTTATCCCACACCCAACCTCCCCAGAGGCTTAAAGGGACCTCTGTACTGAAAATCAAACATTTCAATTAAACCGATAAAGATTTATTTCATAGAGCAAATCAGTATAAATAAAACATTTTTATTTCAAGAGAACATTTCTACAAACATGATTAGTAAATGTTATCGGTCTGCGTGCTAAAATCCTGTTGCCTTAATGACAAGTTTCACAGCAAAATGAAGTATTCACACATTCAGGAAGGACGAAGAAGATGAGAGAAGAAAGTGTTATCCTCTCGCGGTGCGACTGACTGACACTAACTTAAACATTTGCTTGATATTTTAAAATAACAGCAGAGAACCCGAGACCTTAGTTTGAGGATATTAAAACACTTAATCGACTTCCTTACTGTAGAAATATGGACCGGTGAATTTCAGCTTTGATGATTTATCCTCCCATAATGGGTATTAAACAGAAAAATTGTCTGTTAAAGACGAGCCCGTATTGTGAATGTGTACTACTGGAGTAAGTACACAGAAAGACAAAAACACAGTAGTTCAACAGGAGCCGACAAGAAGCTCAGCAGACTTTGAAACCTCATTCAGCACAGAATGGAAAAGGATGCAATGTGGTACGGATGTAAAAAGCAGACCAGCAGGTAATGTTCTTACAGTTGTTATTAAACCATTAAATGCTCTTGTCCTATAAGGCAAACAGAAGGTGTGTGCGCGTGTTTGCCAAATCCTCTTCACAACACCATTCCTCCGCCCATGATCTCCATCCTCTGTTGAGAACACACAAGGTTAAATTAATTACAGTAAATAAGCAACTTAAATAATCGACTTTGCCACTTCATGCCGTTTGAGTGACTTTGTGTGAACGTGTATGTGCTGCCCTCCACAGGCCTGTCTATGTACAACACTAAGAAAGAACAGGGTTATAAGTCAAGTTATAAAAACAGAAGAGAATCTCGTTGCCGTTATGATCGTCACATTCGTTACCTGAGGTGGTCCTATGAAAGCCAGCCAATCAGACGAGTGCGTCGGGAGCAGCCCCATTGACTGACACTTATAGATGGCCAACGCTGAGCCCAGAAGGTTCCCGACCAGGTAGACGAGGCCTTGAAGCCACTGCTGGCTAGAGCTCTCCAACACCTTGAAGGCTGCAGACAGGAAAGCAGGGAAATGAACTGGGGAACACCTGCGCTCAGCGACAAAGCGCCCCGATATGCACAGCCGAGTACTCACTGGCAGACATGGACATGAGCGCCTGTATGGGCCTCCACGCCATCATGCAGACCATCATGATGGGGAAGATAGAGATGGTGTTTCCCGACATG
The DNA here is from genome assembly GCF_046128005.1 of Genypterus blacodes. NCBI lineage: Eukaryota > Metazoa > Chordata > Actinopteri > Ophidiiformes > Ophidiidae > Genypterus > Genypterus blacodes. Next base: position 897,362 of record NW_027466925.1, read on the forward strand.
TACATGATGAACAGGTTCATGGGGATCTGCTTCAGGGGGCCCAGGGCCACGTCCCAGCAACGCTACGCCACATGAGGGGGAGGAGAGAAAGAGGTATCAACCGGGAGCCATTTAATAACGATTTTTATCTTTGTAGCTGAATTTAGAAACGTGTGCTCACCTTCTCCACCAGGTTCTTGTCCGTCTCCTGGATGCTGGTGTCAGGAACTGGCTTCTCAGAGTAGCCTATGGGATAAACAACGTCTCCCTGACCTCCCTGTCGGTCACCACGAGTCCTACAGAAAACATGGAGGACAAGGAGCCCACCTGAGTTATGTAGGCGGTGAAATCTGAAGCTTTATCTTGAGAAACCTGCCGAGAACCTTCGGGTCACAGCAAGCATATTCACCCACAAATCATCAGGTGTAGGTTCACTCCCCACCTTCAGGTCTGCTTACCTGGTGTTGCCCATGCTCAGCTCCAGGGCCCACTTCATCCTCCGGGCCCCGACACCGCCTCCTCTAGTTGACAGAGCCCCTCCGCCTCCTCCTTGTCCTCCTGGAGACGCCATGGCAACCACCTACAGCAAACACTGAAGCTCAGAGATGGCGAGCGCCTACAAAGACCAAAACAAAGGAAAGAAACAATTATGAGTTACACAGTACATGAGTTATTATGAGTCTCGCATATTATAAAGCTGACAATTAGAAGCAGGATATACATTTGTTGAGGCTGTAGTTGACAGAGCGAGATAGTTCTGATATTTTAAGAATAATAAAAACTCCAAACTCCAACACCATACAGCCTCAATACAACGCAATATCAGTCAAACCTGAATAAAGGCAGGATCTATTATACAGTTAATGCATTGATTTACATTTAACTGGTGTTTCTAATATACACTGAACAGCAAATTGTTAAAACGTGTTATTATTATGTTAAAACATGAACAGCAGCTAACATACATTAGCAACTGATGCAAATGTCAGTCGTAGTCGTCCAACAGCTCACAAACACGGCAGAATAAGGCATCGTGGCGTAATTTAACACCCCTCTTACCTTCTAGAAACACCCAAAGCAACACGAACGCCTTTAATGTGTTATCCTTTGACGAAGAGAGCAGAAAAAACGTTGATAAATGCAGGAATAGAGAGTGAGCAGCGAGCTACGGTCCTGTGCTTGCTGGTTCCGGACCGCAATGATGACGCAGCTTGGAAAAGCGGATGTGACGACACGGAGGTCCTCTAGCGACAGTCTCGGGAACTACAAGCAGTTCGTTTTTCGTGACCTGTGGGAATGTTCTCTGACCTTTGACCTCTTGCCCGGCACGTCACTTATTTCCCTAACACAAAGTTATTGTTATTATTATTATGAAGTTATTAGATATAAGTGTTCCGTTTATCCACCTGATATATTGGTATGCGAACTTCTCCAGGTATGATAGGGCTGTGAAAACACACACACACACACACACACACAAACACACAATTCACAGAGTATGTCCTTGTGTCTTGTACTGTTTTGTTGCTTGTTCAATTAAGCTCACACAAAAAGTCACAACCAGGCTGGAATAGTATGAAATCGTTTAATTGAACGTCTTCCCAATGCTCTCTATACGTAGCTGCATTATGTTAAACAAATTATCAACAATACAAAAATTATTAACACTTCGTGCCATATTTACAGTCAGTTTCTGAAATATACACATACTGTACACATTAATGAAACAAAGAATAGTTAAGTGTACCTACAGTATAAGGCACAGAGTAGTTATAAGCACAGAGGTTCTGTACAGAGTGCATTAGCTTTATTAAACTGCATGGGACGGAGTTATTTGCAGCATAAAGTGATCGATCTTTAAGTTCATGTGTACAAACTATACACTATAAATAACTAAACACACTACACCTTCGGGCAATGAAGGCATACAAGACTACGCTGTATGTCAGACTGAAGCTGGATCTCGTTGAGGTTGACCACACTCCACCAATGTCCCCTTTATGGCACCTTAAGTCCAGCAGCAATACATTTCTCCCCACCTGAGATTCAACAACAACACGGCGGTCCAGAAGTCTGTAGTCAATATGAGAGAATGTTCATGTTTAGGTTTGTGGTGCAAAATTGAGACAGAAGTACAAGAACATTTCGGTGTCACGTGATAGCGACTAAATCAGCACCTATGATGCATTTAAGTGCCACACGGAAAAGTGTCTAAAGGCCATTTGATGAACTGTTAGGCAAACCTTCCACAGAGTTCACATGTACAAAGTTAACTGACATGTGTACTGTTAACATTATAGAGAAGAATTAGTCCATCTCGGTTCTCAGTCGGCGTCTAGACCTCGCATGTGTGTTGTTGCACCCACAATCACTTGTAGAGGCTGAGCTCGGGGCTGTGGTACAGACACATGTGAGCGTCGCAGAGCAGGCGGCGTGCAGGCTCCCGTAAGGAGGCGGCGTCGATCCTGCTCAGCTCCTCCTCCGAGGTAGCGGCCGACCTCTGGGCAGGCCTTCACATGTGGGACATTGAAGCCATTCTCGCCACCTGGATGTCAAGACGCAAACAAGCCAGGTGGTGTAAACGTGTAAACATCTGGGGTTTCGGTCTAGATTGAAGCAACTCACCTTCCCTGTCCGCCATACTGTCAAAAAAGAGCCAGTCGGTGGGACTGGGCCCGTGCTTAACAAAGCTCACGTAATGGCTGGTCTCGATGCAGGTCACGGCAAAGAGAGCCAACCGTTGGCGGATGCCGTGCAGAGGGCCGGACCACGGTCCCCCGGGAACACTGACCTGCCCGGGCTGATGGGAGGACCTCTTCCTGTGACTGTGGACCTGATGAGCGGAGAAGAAGAGGAGGAAGAGGCAATACGAAAGTGTTAAAAGATCAGAGAGGACAAAACAACATGAAATCCAAGGAGAGTCACGGCTACCTGTGTGTTGCAGGTCTGGCAGTACTGTTTCAGCTGGCCGGGCGTGATGTCTGGATCATCGTAACACTGCAGACACTCCCACTCTGCTGTAGCCTGACAGATGCTGCACTGCCTCAGAGCTACACGGAGAGGACAGGGAGAAGGGAACTCAAACAAATCTAAAGTACAATCCAAATCATTTCAATGTTTTCTCTCCCTGGTTCTTACTGTCGTCCAGCAGGTCTGTGATGTCCAGGTTGAGCGTGGGCAAGATGGCGTCAAACATTTTGAAGTCCTTTCCAAATCTGGGCATGAGCAGCAGGAGGCAGGAGGGCGCCTGGAGGAACGATTCATGTGATGAAGTTACCTTTAATATGTAACTACAGCCATAACGATTCCCTGCTCTCATTTCCGTTACCTCGACAAACTTGAGGCCGGCGTGCAGGAACGACGACTCCATCAGGCGCTGCACGCTGGCCACCCTCATCGGGCTGGCCGGCGGCGAGGAGAAGGGGACGGGCGACTCGGGTAACAAGACAGGTGGCGGAGAGGTGGGAGACACGGGGAGGGAGGGAGGGAAGAGCTGGTAGAGGTGACACTGCTGCGGCTGCTGAGTCATGGATCTGAAAGAGAGGAAGAAAGGGGAGAGGTGCTGTTGACTGACCTGGCCTGTGTAACGGAGAAGGGAGGGTGTGTGTGTTTTTGCCGTGACACAATGCGTTTCCTCGGCACGCCTGAATAAAAAGGAAATGAGGTCACCTGATCTTGAGGAGCGGCTCGACGCGGAGGAGCTGGAAAAGCTTGTTGAGGAACTCTTCTGGATCTGACGGAGAAGAACACCAGCCGTATGACAGCATTCCTCAGTCTGAGCGCTGATGTGAGATTGTGTACTGGAGCTCTGGCACGTACAAAAACTCTCTTACGTACCTTTCTCCTGGTCGGTGAAGCCTGTGTCGCTGTCAGTGGCGTCCAGCAGTCGCCTCAGGGCCATGGTCTTGCTGGCACACACGTAACCAAACCTGGGAAACACCCCAGGAAATACACGCTTTACAATAGCAAAATCACCAATGGCACAGGAAGTGTGGGTGTAGCAGTGCAGCAACAGAAACACAGAAACAAACTGAGCCCAGTCAGGTCAGCGGCAAGGCTTCAACGTTTGAGTCGGACGAACCTGCGTAGGGGATTGACGATTTCACAGCGCAGCAGGTCCTGAGCCTGACCGGCGTGTTGGTCGGTGTGAGGGTCGGCGGGCCAGAACAGCACCCAGTCTGCCGAGCTACAGCAGGAGAACAGACTGCAGGGGTGGGGAGGGGGAAAGAGAGCGAGAGAGAGAGAGAGAGATGAGACAGGTGTATCATCCTGCCCTGATAATCTGCTCTGTAACTGTAGCCGTCCTGGGATTTACCTGAACAGCGTAGCGTCCAGGTAGCAGGAGTTGAGATGACCCTGGATGCCCCTCTTCCAGCCCCGGTACAGCTCCTTGGCTTCGTCTCCCTCCAGCGGCGGGGTGTGCTCCTCCACGCGCTCGCTGCCCCACTCTGCAAAGGCTGGGGAGCGACAGGGGACGACATTAAAAAGAAACATTTATCGACTAATGACGGTGCAGTCAAAACAGTACTGTTTAGGTTCGGAGGTCAGGAATTGTACTTTTACCATTTACCACCATCATGTCATTGAGATTGTGAGGTCTGTGGATTGATGCCCAATAGTTCCACCATGAATTAATGATCAGTGTCCATTAATCTACCCCAGACTAGTAATGATGGAGATCCAAACTTTCACAACATTCCCAACAACATCTAGGAAAAACGCACTCCCACCTATGGAGTTGCACCTCTCCACTTGATTGACGGGTGTCTCGGGGGCGGGAAACCTGGAGTCGCGCCTGCAGTTGCGAAGTTTGACAAACAGCCCCTTGTTGGCCTGGCAACGGAAGTGACGCTCGCCGAGGTAACTGCCATCAGTTCCGGCGGACAGCTCTTGGTCCTGACGGGCACAGAGGGGTTCATCAGCAGCGTGCTAAGCTAACAACGCCACAGCCGACCCTCGAGTACAACAACTCACCAGCTCGATTCCTGCCACTCGCTCAGAAACGCCACTGATGCGTCCAATCCAGCGAATCACCCCAAAAAGGGGCGGGTCGTTCACTTCCACCATCGACCCCACCTCCAGGTCACCCTCCGACCCTGCATCGTCGTTCTCGTCCTCAGCCTCCCCGTTAGTGGGCGACCTCAGCGGCGATGGAGGCCCCTGCGTGCCGTTGGCGTGCTGCGGTTGATCCACAGTTGCAGCGGGGAGCGACGTTGGGCTGTGGGGTTTGGGAGGCAGGACGGGGGGAAGGTGCAGGGCTCTGAAGTGGGGCTTTGGCGGGGGTAGGGGAGGAGGCCTGAGCACCGGTTTGGCGGAGATCAGCGGAGGAGGCAATAGGGCGACTTTAGGGCCGTAGGCGGGAGGCGACGTGGGTTTGGGGAGGGGCGGCTGCACAGGCTTCAGGATGGATCTGGGATTTTGCAGAGGAGGGTTGTGACGCTGGGATTTAGGCTCTGAGGGTAAAGAAACAGCGTTATAGCGTCAATCAACAAAAACCGCTCATTTTAATGTTGTGAAATATATTTCCTGTTCTTTGGTTTGGATTTTGACTGCTTAACTTGACACAGCCTTTCATCCCTGTCCATCTTAACAATTCACCGCAGGTTTGAGGGTTGTTGTACCTGGGAAGACCTTGGCGACGGGCAGCAGGTGTCCATATTGGTGCGAGGGAATATGGCAGAGCTTCTCCCCTTTGTAGACGCCGTCCCAGTTTCCCACTGCGCTGTCCTGAAACATTTACCGCAACGTCACACTCAAAACCCCACCCAAAACGTTGCGCCAGTCTAATATTATCAAGGCATTCTGATAGCGCTGCTACACAGACACAAATGAACGCAAATATGTTAAAGATGTATAATATTCATTTTGAAACTTTTCCTGTAATCCCTGTTCCTTGTCATACTGACCAGCAGGACTCCGACATACATCCCTGATGATGTCCGGCCAGGTAGAGGACCACAGAAGCACACCTCGCCCCTCTGGACGTCGTCGTTCAGGGACACGCATACCCGCTGGCCGACGTGGAAAGGCGGAGGTGAAGGCGGAGGTGACACGGGGCCTCTAACGACACCAAAGCCAGGCAGCTGAGGATGCTGGTGGAAGCTGGAGTGACGGTTTTGGGATTGTTGCCTTTGCTGGTGGTTTACGTGGGGATTGTTACTATGGTGGTTACCGTTGCTGGGGTAATAATCGTTGCTGCTGCTGCTGCTGACTTGGTGGGGGTCTCGCTCCCTCTCACGTGCCCTCTCGTGTTCGTCGGAGCCTTCGCTGCGGGACCAGTGGCGTAGCTTGATGTGACTGACTGGGAGGAAGAGGGCAGACGCTTCAGGGCAAATGAAGATCTGATGACCCTTGAAGGACCCGTTACTCTTTCCTTTACCCACCGCTGCGCCCTAGATGAGAGACAGAGACAGGGAGGGAATCACTTAACTAGGTTTCCATCGAATATTGTTATCGTGAAAAACATCAACTCTTCTGCATCCAAATACAAATACACCAACCCGTACAGCCTTGTTTTGGTTGTTTTGATAAATGTAAATATTAGTGCAGCTATAAGTTTACATCCACAGCCAAACTATCCAACAATCCTCTCTATTAGGCTTGCAACCCTTATCTTTGGAATTTAGGAACATCGCAAATGTTAAAGGTCCAGAATTTGCAGCATTTTCATTTCATTACCAACATAAAAGTGCAAAAGGTGGATGGAAACTTTGTTACTTTCACTAATGTCTCTACTGTGATCAGTGTGACTACCAGAGAGGAGTTGTGCTGAGAGATCACCTTGAGCTGGACCCCAAAAAACACGCTAGCGCTCCCTCTGCTCAGCCGGCCTCTGTATCTAAGCTCCGCCTCCGCCAGCTCATCCGGTTGGCCCATTTGGACCCACAAAGGGGCGCCCATGGGTAAGGAGGCAAATCGCTGCAGTTTATTTGGATTGCCTGGGAATAACAAGTCAAAGAAATGAAACGTGTATACTGTAGTACCATGTTTGTGCTGCTCACGGTGCAATCATTACTACTACTTCTACCATCTCTACAACCTATTTATTCAACGACATCTATGATAATTAGATCATATCTCATCTAGAATGTGTAACACAACTATTCCTATCTTACCTAGCAATTTCAGACGGGCTTCCGGATCGGGTACAGGCTCCAACAGGCCGCTGAGGTCAGATGGGATTTCAATCAGGGATTTTATGTCTAGTTTGACCATGATGCCGTTGTCCAACACCTGTGGGAAAACAGGAGGAGAGGAGGAGGACAGATATGAGAGAGAGGAAGAAGTCCTTTAAAAGTGAGATTCCCTACTTCGTGGTCCCCTCAAACTGGAATCAACCGTAAGTCGAGGATAACTAAAAAACTGGGAGAAACTCTTGACAATGTGCATCATCAAATTCATCGTCATTTGTAATTATTAGCCTTATTTCCAACTTCTGAATATCATTTCCAATTATTCATTGTTAATCCCCAAAAGGTCAAAGCTATTCTTGCACTCCCAGGAAGTGCCAACTGCCTCATGCTTTGGATTCCCTGCACCACCTGGGCCAGGTAAGCATGTGTTCATAATATCAGCGGGACATATCCGATTCATTCATTCATCAGGCATTGTTGGGTCTTGTTGCGTGTTTCAAAGTTAACGTGATACATACTTTGACCCAGAGCTGCTCTCCGCGGCTCCTTCCCGCATCTTGCTCCAGGCAGAAGTTCCCCCTCTGCAGCCGAATGGTTCCTTCCAACTGGTCCTGGATCTTCAGGTCGGACGACAACAAGAAGGCTCTCGGGGGGCGACGCTTCCTACCTTGTTCCTGGGCTCCTGCCATCGCGCGCGCGCGTGTGCGATAGTGTGTAGATGCGTCAAAGAGAAGCGACCCACTTCATTTTCCTTTAAAATAAATTAAGAAATACAGATAGTTCCAACTCCAGTGCATCTACGTGACGCCTTTACGTACGTTGACAATGATTCATTGGTGAAATTCCGCCATATTCTCCATTTATAACTACGCAGTAAAGTTGTCTACATGCAAACTTTTATCGAGCACTTACCGATTTAAACAACTTCCATCCACCCGTCAACACGCGCGATTCACCGGATATTTATTAAAAGGATCTCCACTTCAATAACGCAACCGAGAAGCAGGAAGAGGATTGTTGACAGTTTGGCGGACCAATGGCAAACGAGGAAAGTTTGGCCAGTACAGTTTTAGCCAATCAGCGCGCTTGTGGGCGTTATTCCAAAGCTGGGAAATTCCACAGTTGAAAGTACACTTGTTATATATTCATGCTCTGTAGGAAGCACATTCACGCTGAAACTTTCTCCTTTATTGGTTTATAAATACTATAGAAAAATATCGGCACTTCATCTGTTTTTACATTCGCACACACACACCTATCTCGTTAAAATAACAGACGTATTTCAATTTGCAATACAAACTCGGAACTGTGATGCGGAATTACACAAACATACAAAGTGCATTGTCAGACGTGGGTTGTAAACACGACACATGTAATGGCACATATTCTATTATGTGACAAGGTGCAGTGTGTCAGTTTCGTTGTGGTAGGAGAATTAATCCTTGAGTGCCACAAGACTGGTAGCACCAGTCCTGCTGAAGTGCCCTTGAGCAAATCTCATCAACTCCAGGGATGAAATTAAATGCAAGTCAATAACACAAAATAGAGGTGTACACAATGCCTGAGAAAACTAAAATTTCCATATTTACACAGTATGTCTAAAAAACCCTTTACCAGCATACTCCATACATTTACACATGAACTAAAGCTAAATCTACATGGAAAGTAAAAGGTGGACTAAAATAAATGAACACTGTTTTGAGAGTTTTGAGCTCATCTTGATTCACATCTTTACCATATTGTTTCTAATAAATTTACACACACACATTGTCCAAGTTGCTATGTGAGCTGACACTGCATGAGATTGAGAAAGTCAGAATAAATATACAAGTCAAGTTTTGCTCAGACTGCATAGTACACACACATATACAGTTATACTCCACAGCAATATGATCTATATCTATATCCTAATTTTAAGGGAAAAAATGTGCAATAGTTTCAATAGTACATTCATTACAAGTCGTTCTTTTATTATTATGTATGCTTCATAAGCTGAAGGTGTAATCGGGTTTTGAACCACATTCATGAGGTTCTCCAGTTCGGCGTGCAACGTTGGTTTGCCAATAAATGGTCCATTTCCAAAGCGTCAAGGCATTCACCATATCAGCACAGGTCTTAAAATGTCTGAATGTCAGTGGAGGTCAAAACTGATGAGTTCACTGTTCTGTGTTGATAAAGTAGGTGGTGAGTTCCCCTTTGCCCTTGACATTGACCACTCCTCTGAGAGTAACGTTGTACCCCAGGTTCTGGACCACCTGCATCGTCTCCTCCGTTGCCTGGTAAACAGAGAGGGACATTTTTACAGAGGACAAAACTGAACATTTTCTATCCAGCCAACTACAACAACAAACCTCATGCTTCTATTCATTTCCCCTTGGGGATCAATAAAGTGTCTTTCATTCATTCTTTCTTTCTTTCTATTCCACAAAGGTTCATGATTATTAGGAAGTTCCATTCCATCTCAAGCTCTTTATCCCTGACCTGGATCTTGTCGAGCACACCTGTGCTGTCCATCCTGCTGGCCACATTAACAGTGTTCCCCCATATATCATACTGCGGCTTATGTGCTCCGATCACTCCTGCAATCACTGGACCATGGTTTATTCCTGCAGGTAAAAGAATGGAGAGAGACAGATCAGGGGGATTCCTTCCTTTGTCTTACATATACCTCAGAAACCCCTCATCTTATCTGTGTACACTCACCGATTCTTAGTTTGAAGCTGTTAAAGGAGTGAGTGTTGATAAGCTCCAGGTTGCCCATCAGAGCGATGGCAAACTCCACCATGGAGCGCACCTGACTGTAGGACATGTCGCCATTCTGTAGAGGGAGCCAGAGATCATGTTTAGACAGGTTAGGCCAAGGCATCTGCACTGCACCTATGACACATGTCATAGGCCGGACGACAACAATTAATTTAAGTTTCATACTATAATACTAAAAACACATGGATGCACCTGGAGATACGTTTTAATGTACTCAGAACACTTCAAGTCTATCTTGCAAAATGAAGACAAGACCAAACCTTTCTTTCCTCATCCGAAGTTGGATTGCTCAGCCCGGCAGCCGCCATGTATGTGCTCCCGATGGTCTTTATTTTTATCACTGAGCTGAATTTGGGTTTGGAGAGTAGCTGTGTGATGCGGACACAAGAAAAAGAATGAGACGGAGCGCAGAAAGAGGAGACAAGTGGCGCCGTTTCAATTAGGTCTCATTGTACCTCATCAAAGTCTGCTACGATCTCATTGAGGAAGCGCAGACACTCCAGCCCGTCTCTGGTGACGCTGCTCTCAGTGTAAAACTCCTTGAACTGAGGTACAGAGGCAAACATCACGCACACACAGTCGTATGACTGACTGTACAGGTCCTGGAAAAGGGACATTTAAAGCAAAATTACTAAATGTCAAATTTAATTTTTTAATTCATTTTGTTCAACATCAAAATCCCCATAAAAATAGACTTGTGTTTTGATTGATATGTCATCCTTCCTGTCTGTTGCTATGTCCCTTTACAACACCTCACCACACTCTATTAGACAGACATAAATGGAACCACTGTTGCAACAAATGATGACACCACAAATGACACACACATTAGCTGCACACTCACAGCTGCAGTCTTTGACATCATGTATGATGTCACAAATTTTTACTAGCAGGAGAGTCAGAGTCAGAGTTGAGACTTTTGAGTAATACATTTACTTTCCTTATCTTTAGTTTGCTCAAAGTGACTTAAACCTTGCATTGTTTTATTTAATGTTGCAACTTTTGGCTTACAGTATTGTCACTTACAGCATATACACCTTTGTTATAACATATAGTAGACACATCGAACACCTCACCACTGTCTAATATAGAACACTCTGCCCCATAGTTTCTGTTTAGGTCACACGTTACTCTTTATGCCCTTAAACTATTAATATTTAGCATTTTAGCATTTTCTATATCTATCTTCTACAGTAAAGTGGAGCGGGCAATGGGTCTACATAATTTTGTTTTCTGTACCTGATTGCGAACAGTTTTGCCCATGAAGAAGGAGGCGACATGGAGCGGCAGGACGTTCTCGAGGAGGAGCTTGTTGACGTTCTCCATTGTCTCCATGTCCTCCTTCTCCGATTCAAAGCAACGCTCCAACAGGAAGTCTACTCGGCAACTCAGCTCGTCCTGAGAGCGACGTTAATGGATTTGGATGAAAGGGTAGTTTGTTTTAAAGTTTGCATTGATTCACACACACGCACACACACACACACACACACACACACACACACACACACACACACACTCACACACCTACCCGTCTAGCCAGTATGAGACAGGTGATGTAGAAAATGCAAAGCCAAATCCCAGCCATGACCTTAGGCTCCTTCAGGACACCAGGCCTGGAGAAACACACACACACACACACACACACACACACACACACACACACACACACACCCACACACACACACACACACAGGTTATTATCTGTGGCAGGTTCAAGTACCGTCAGTGTTCTTTCCTACATAATTTCCTAAGTGTGTCTTGTCTCTCCCAGTCAAAGGGGCCTGCAACCCTCAGCAGGTTACTGCCTGTGGAAAGCTCTTGAATAAATGATGGAAATCTGATCCTCAAGACAATGAATAACAACCTGGACAGGCGTGTCAGACAAAGGCAGGGAATTTAAAACCGTGGGCGGCCGGCGTGATGACTATACATAGCACAAATGTGAATGAAAGGAAAGTGCGGAAGGGAAAACTTGAGTAGGATTAAAAAGCGTGTGGGACTGCGTCAACAGCTAGAGCCATTGCATAACTGCATCTTTGCGCAGACACACTTACTTTGTGTCATTGTAAAGCAGGTCCACGAGGCAGTCGGACCTCGGGGCGTAAACGTGGAGGAAGAGGGCCAGGTAAACCACCACAGCCAGGGTGAGCAGCAGTGCCTTCACCGACAAACACGTCTTGACAAACACGATCACTCCCAGCATGGCCAGCAGACTGCAGTAAACGTAGTACTGGACAGTTTGGAGGTGGATTTGAGGAAAGAGGACACATACATGGGTGTTTCTTTATCAATAAATCACGAGAAACAAGTTCCCAGTGACGTCACAGGGATTAAAACGCACAGGATGTTCTTCTGAAGGTACTCACAGGAAAAGTGTAGAGTTTGAGATCTTCCAACTCTGACTTGTTGGTGGCGATGGCGGTGCAGTTGTCTCCAGGGATGAAGACCTGACACGAAAGAGAGAGAGAGAGAGAGAGAGAGAGAGAGAGAGAGAGAGAGAGAGGAGGGAAAGAAATGACAGAGACAGAAAGAGAGAAAAGACATTAGTAACTTGCAACTAAACAATAAATACAAATGGACAACGGATAACTCACAAAGTTGAGGATGGCCATGAGCAGAGTGAGCAGCACAACCAGACTGATGACAAACAGCCGCAGCAGCATCCTGGTGGCGACGCCGCGGGACAGCCCGGATATCCACTGGACGCTCTCCGGCATCTTTTTGTACCATTTCTGAAACAAACAAACACACACGCAGACACACAGACGTTCAAGTATGAGAATGTTCTGTATAATTCGGGAAAAACCTGGAAAGTTACTGAGCCACAATGCTCAAAACTATTGCTGGTTTCACCTGTAAGTATCCAGTGAAAGCGATGGACAGAATCAGCACCATCACGGGGAAGGTCACGCCATAGGACACGGCCATTACAAAGTTCCTGAAAGAGTAAAGCCACATAAATAAAGTACCTGGAAGTCTGACTGATAATTGTACTTGAGTGTTGAAAGCGAGTGGAATGGTGACGAGTACAATACCGTGTCACTCACTTTTCAGAGACGAGCATCTGGACCACAAAAAGAGTCACGTAGATCAGAGCGATGCAGCTCAAGCACAGGTGCAAACCCCTTACCTCCTCCAGACGGAACTGTGGCACACACACACACACACACACACACACACAGGTGAGGTGTAGCAGAGGTTGATGTCGTAGAAAGCAGAGTTATTCCGGTGCATGGAGCTGTACCTGTTTCTCCAGGCTCATGTCGTTGAACAGCAAAGTCAAACAGTTCAGCTTCTTTGATCGCCACCTGAATAATCAGAGTGTAAAAAATGACTGTGGTGTCGATCAGAAAGAAGTTAGAGTTCAAAAATCAAGGCGGCAGGGGCGGCATCTTACCCTGCTGTGTCTACTGTGTCCAGCGATCCCCTGATGGTGTTATCTACATACAAACTGGAGCAAGGCAACACATAGGACAGAAAGTCATAAAATGGGAGACTGACCACAGGACAGAATGAACAGTATAAAGGCTGGAAGAGGAGCTCACTTGCTGCTGTTACTAGGATGAGGTAATCTTTCCTGAAACACACACAAACATGTTTTTTGTCATTTTTGTGTGTGTGCGCTGCATTTTATTTTTGCGTGCGGCAAACTACCCGAAGGGGATACATACTGCTGGCAGCTGCGATTGGTTCCGAGTCACGTTGCCGGGGACAATCCGCCTTTGGGAGGGCCTGCCGTTGGGGTTGCTGAGGTCGGCGAAGGGGTGGACGTTCTTCCAGGACTGGAGGTACTGAGACATCCGCACCGACGCCCGCTGCCTGGTCTCGCCCGATGCAAGAGTGTTAACCTGGAATCAAGATGAAAATGAGTTTATTTGACGCATTTCTCCTTTGTGTGTCATTGCAGCGATTTGGAGCTGGGTGCCTTGCTCAAGGACGCTTCTGGTTACGAATCAGCATTGTTACTTTAAAGCCAGTCTGCTCCTCCAACATACTACCAGTTTGACAAACAAACATACGTACCACTTTAGGCTTCCTTTCTCTCTTGTGGGGGTCAATGACCAGGTATGTTTTCCGGCCACTAAGAAGAGGATTCCGACTCCCCCCGTCCCCGTCCTCCACTTGGTACGCTCCATTCAGGTGCCGAAGCGTCTCCTCTGTGATGTGGACTCGCCTAAATGCAGTTTTAGAGTTAATGTGTTTGCAATAATGCCTTTTTAGGTATATTTTGAGATCTCCACACATCTCTGCCCTCTTCATCCTTATCTATCGTCACCACACTCGCCCATCACTCCAAATGTTATCAGCGCTATCTTCATGGAATCAGCAGAGTCTCACCCAGGAAGGCCTCCAGACTCCATGTGGTTGGCTAACGTCACGTCGTGCGACCACACATCGTACTGCCACTTCTGCAGGCCGATCACGCCGCAGAGCACGTTGCCGGTGTGAACGCCCACCCTCATGTTGATCTCAACCGCTGTCGCTTCTCTCAGCAAACTGCAGACATAAATAAATACATTCTTGTTTAGTGACTGATGGAAAAGAATGAAGTCATACAGAGTCATGTGCAAGTTTTATTCCTGCAGCTGTGAGGAAAGAGGGAGGGGAATACCTAACAACAAATGTAAGATAATGAACTCGGAAGAGGAGGATAAGAAGGATGAAGGAGAGAGATTTTTCAATACTGTCTTTAAACATGGCGGGTCGTGTCTACGTTTGTCAGCTAAACCGACCTGATGGCGGTGCACATGTCCAGTCCCATCTGGACGCAGTTCTTGGCGTGGGTGGGGATTGGGTCGGGCAGGCCTGACACACAGTAGTAGCAGTCGCCCAGGATCTTAATGCGGAGACAACCATTCTTCTACGGAGTTCGGAGGAGATATTCAGGGTTGTGATCATGTCTCGTGGGAAAATATATTTGTTGATCACAGATGCCTCACCATTGCGATGCTGTCGAACCTGCCGAACAGCTTGTTGAGCACAGCCACCAGCTCCTGTGGTGTGCAGCTACTTGCCAGCTTTGTAAAGCCCACAATGTCTGCATACAGGATACTGCGCAAATACACACACACACATATATTGAAGTACTGCAGTTTTGAGGTTTGCTCAACTGTGACAGTCAAACAGGCTGCGCTTTAATTTCCAGGTCAACATCATTAAAAGCAGCCAGGTGGAAGGAGCACATGGGTCAGAGCCGTAATCATCCTCAGACAATAACAGAGACATCACCAAGACGACAGGTAGACAATAGTTTAGGAGCAGAATGTTTTTTTGTCGGTACTGTACTGTTGTAGCCAACATTGTCACGTATCATCGTCACCTGACGTCTTTGTGCTGCCGCACGTAGAGACAGTGGAAGTTGTTGAAGTTGGTCCCCTTCCCCTCTATGGGCTTGGACAGTCTCTTTATCACCTCTGTTTTCAGCTCCATGGCGATGTAAAGTGGCAACACCGACAGGAGGAGGCGCTCCTGTGGTCATGGAAACAGTCGGGGCAGAGAGGGTTAGGTGTGTGAGGAAGGCAGGCGGGTAGTTTGGAGACCTGGCAGACTCGGCCGTCCCTTTTCTGGCCCGTAGAGGTGACAGTAAAAGAAGCGGCTAACAAAGCGATCCTTGTTTACAGAGTGGACCGTGTTTCATTTATTTGTTTACCCGCTCTGAATGGTGTCCATTTTGGTTTGCTTATTGTATCAATGCTGGGCTTCAGACAAGTAAATGATTAATCTATTGACTTAATGGCCAGCAAAGCAGGCAGTAACCAAACCCAGGATATTTACATAGAGACCTTCAATGAGAGAGACTGCACGTTATGATTTTAAAGTACCCGAAACAAACTACTGTATAGAGGACAAACAGGTGGAATCATTTACATATTTGGTTTGTCAAAGTGAGGTTTATGTTGCATTCAATGGCCTTGTAATGAAAATGGCCCTAGTCAAACCATCCACAGCCCAGAGAGTGAAATGAGGAAGTTATCTGATCAGATGTAACTTGAACTGAGCTGAGCTAAGCGAACAAAATGAGCTGATGTTATTGATGTTATACATATTGGACTAATACTTGAATCCAATCTAATCTGACAATCTGAATCAAGTGTTTTACCTGCTGGTATTTCCTGATCTCTTTCTGACAGCGTATGGCGCTGAACTCTTCTTTCTTCTGATTAGACAGCCGCAGCGCGTGCTCGCTCATCCACAGGTGGAAAATCCCCACGCAGTTCACACACAGCAACAGCATCCCGTTCGCCACCAACTGAGAGGTGAGATTAAGTTTAAATTATGCTTGCATCCTCCTCATTTAACCCTTTATATCTGTAGCGGCTAAGAGGCCGGGGACAAACACCTGGTCTACAGCCTTCTGCCTTGCTCCAGGGCAATGGCAGGGGAATTAAAGCAACACATGTGAGATTTGATGGTGGAGAAATCTGCAGCAATGGAGATGACTCTAGTCTGTAGTTCAGCCTTGTGTTATGAGGGATAACAGAAGGATGAAGCACACGGTCACAGGTGTGGGACTTTGCCATAAATGAGGAGTGATTCGGACCATTTGCATGATGTTTTCCAGAGTGAATACATACTGCACAGCTGATATTTGAATAGGGACGCTATGTTTTAGCACCTGATCTCTTCACCTGCAGTTCATTTGCAAACCTTTGTCGGCAACATTTCCATTTGCAGCGTTGTGCAGCGAAACATTTCCTGGTTGTTTTACAGCAATACTTAACTACACACAAAGTCGTAAACTTGTAAATGATGGGAGGGATACTTGCAGAAAAGGCAGGGACTCTCGCAGAACTGGTTTGCACATGCCATCACAAACCAAAAATAGAGGAGGGTGTATTACCTGTACGGCCAAATCGGGTGTGTCCGGGCTTGTGACTGAGACGTAGACGCTGATGATGATGATGTGAGAGAGACTGGTCCCTATTCCTACCATGAGGGCCCAAGCCAAAGAGAGAGGCAGCACTGTGTACACACTGAGAGAGAGGAAGAGGAAGAACGCTACCTGAGACAGGGAAGAGGACGGGAGAGAGGAAGGGAGAGCCGGCACAGAAGAGGAAGGGGAGAGAGAGAGAGAAGAATGAGAGTTAGGCATCATCTGTTCCTGCCCCGGCCGCCATCTGCGTTTGCCTCGCTTCTCACCTGTTCCCACGCGGCGACAGGTCCGCCAGTGAAGATGAAGACTATGGCGGTGACGTACAGCGTCCCCCAGACGAAGAGGGCCAGGGCACCGCCGCATCGCCTCAACGTGGGCAGCCAGGGCAGGCAGACGAGCAGGGCGACGCTCAGGCAGACAACCACGCACACCACGGACAGAGCGCCTACATGGACGTCGCTGGTCTGCACGGGATTAAGCCACAGCTCAATTATGGATTGATGGCAAGAGATTGAGATACTGATGTTGGACACAGACATATGAAGGTAGTGACATGAAGGAGGATCCTAATGTACATATTCGGGAAGATGCAAGGAGATTGTCAAAGCCATACAGAGATGCCGCACGGAATATTCTGGACAAGCAGGAAAAACAGTGGAGAAACACACACGTACACACACAGAAACAAATACACAGGACAACAGCTACACAAACAAAACATCTGCCCACGTTTCCAAAATGACACTGCAGTTAGAGGAAACCTGGGCCTTGTTGTTGTCTAAACCAATATCGCCCAACTAAACATTATCACAACGCTTGTCCATCCTATCCCAATGAAGCGTCCTACAATGGCCTATTTTGATATTTGATATTTGAATATGTCCTTGTGA